>NW_005054536.1:838268-840529 GCF_000277835.1 Geospiza fortis | reverse complement strand
TTCCCCAGCTTGCAGGACATGTGACACCCAGCAAAGAGATTTCCCTTTGCTGGCAGGGAAGCTGCACACCCCTAAAGCTTTCCCACATGTGTTCTATACTCCTATGTGCACTTCCAGCAATTTTCAAGAGAGTTTAAATGAGAACGAGCTGACTCAGTGACAGAACAGCACTAGCTCAGGGACCTCAGGACACTCACTAGACAACACTCACTAGGGACAGCACAGCTTCTTGTGCTTCAGGGCTCCAGCTTTCCAGTACAGCTCCAGCACAGCAACTGAACCTAATGGAAAACACCTGGCAGCAATTCACATTAATCCAGGAGTGCCAGTGCATCAGCTGTGTGTTATCTCAGTAAGTACAGCTGAATATTCACCCACTATAGTGGCAGGCACTTGGCTGAAATAAAGACATTTATTATTATAATGCATTATTTTCTGCTCTTTTCTGAGAGATTGATGTTTTCCTGGCATTGTTTCAATATATTTAAACCGGGGTTCTGCTCCCTGTCCTAAAGAAGAGCTTGGATATCATCTGTGATGCAGCTCTAGTTTTTGAAGTTACAAACAAGTTTTGAAGTTTCGAAGCAAACAGACAGAAATTAGTGTCTGGAGAAATTAATGCAGAAATAACTGTGTGCTTCCCAGTCCCTGTCCAACACACCCCAGTTCTCTATTGGGAGCCTAAGTCCTGTTCTTTTTATCATAGAAACTCCAATATTTCATATAGTTATGTTTTATAGAAGAACTTTGCAGGGAAATTGCCTCTCCCAGCATCAACAGCCACCCTCAGCACACCACCAGCCCCACAGGAAATGTCACCTAAAAATGCCCCCTAAAGCTTAAATGACACAAAATGAGCAAAATGCATTAATTCAACACGAAAAAGATCAGTAAACAACCGATTCAGAAAATGTTCCCTTCATAATCTGCACGGGGAGAGCCTCTGGGATGCCAAGGCAAACTCAGAGATCAGAGATTCTCATCCTTGCCATGGCCTTGCCCCCGTCTCACCCTCTCCTGTTCCCATCTCCCATGGCCGAACTCCAGGATCGTGTGAGGGGGGACAGACCCCGTGTCCCAAATCCCAGCAGAATCCCCTTTTCCTCTCTTTTATGGCAGAGCCAAGCACTGATTTGGTGTTTCCTCAACTGGATATGGAGTGAAAGAAAGTGTGTGCTTGTGGGAGAAATGCTCCTCCTAAAATGAGGGAGAAATGCTCCTCCATAAATCTGAGTTTTTCCCTAGGGCAAATGGACATTTTGAAGAGAAAATGAGTTAACAAGCAGGGAACAGACAGGGAAAAATTTTTGGAGCAAATTTGAGGTAGGCTGTAGTGCAGAAAATGAACATTTTTGAGGTAAACTGAGGCACATGGAGGTAAAGGTTTGAGGATAAAATTTAGGTAATGTGTAGGAAAGAGAATGATCATTTTGAGACAGTGAGCAGCAGGGAATGTCATAATGTGGAAGCCACTCCTATTTATCTGAGGGAGGACTGCCTTAGGGAATGGCTTTACCTGGGGTTTGGCTCCTGTAGGGCCTTACAGAATAAGCCTTAGTGCTCTGTGAGCCTGTGCTGGTCCTTGCACAAATCCCATTCCTCCAGTGTCACTCTTGTCCCTGCTGAGATTTGTCCTATCCACTGGGCTCTCAAGTGTTTTCTCTCTTGCTCATATTTAAATTTCAGTCTTTTGGGGTGACTTCTATCCCCCTGCAACATCAAATCAAATTCCCCAAAAAACACACCACTGAACTAATTTTTTTATTCTTTATTTCTCAAATTTCCATTTCCACTTGTTTCTCTAGCTGCAGTAATAATGGATGTGACAGAAATAACAGCAACCAAGGGGAATAAATGGAAAGTGATGGAAAATGCTAAATTTTGTCATTTGAGCAGGACCCAGAGTTCACAATGTCCAGGAAGAAGCACAACCATGAGATAATCCAGGGGTGGTGGGTCTGCAGTATTTCAGTCCATGAGAGTTACAGGATAAGGGATTCCTCACAGAAGTGAAATGTGACCACAAACAGGGTTCAAGCAGCCCTGTTCCACGGGGAACAGAGAGATTGCCAGAATCACAGCGCCTTTCACTCCATCCCATTCTCTTTTAGCTCCTCCACGAGCAAATCCTGCTGCTTATTGACCCAGTTTGCTCCCTTGGCTGTGTGGGGAGAGGGGTCCTGGGGTGGGGGGCAGGGGGCGGCGGGCAGAGCGGCCCGGCCCAGGGCCGGCTGGGCCCAGGCGGGCCCGGAGCAAAGCTG
>NW_005054536.1:830884-838193 GCF_000277835.1 Geospiza fortis | reverse complement strand
GGCTCTCCAAGGGAAGCCAGGACAGGGCGAAGAGCAGGGTGACAAGGACAAGCATGCGGATGGCTTTCCGATTCCTCCTCCGTGCTCCGTGCCGCTGCTCCTGGCCGCGCTTCCCCACCCCGGGCACGGCGGCATGGCACAGGGAAACGCCGACCCTGGCGTACATGAGCACGATGAGCGCCAGCGGAGCCAGGTAGATGTTGGCAAAGAGCACCGTGGTGTAGGCCTTCCTCATGGCCAGCTCGGGCCACTCCTCCTGGCACCAGAACACCGGGCAGGTGGCGTTGCCCCTGCCCAGGAGCAGCTGGAAGCACTTCTCCTGCTGCAGCCGCCACAGCCACAGCAGTGCTGCCGAGGGACACATGATGGACACAGCCAGCGCCCAGATCACTGCGATGGTGGCCACGGCGGCGGGGACAGTCAGCTTGGGCTTGAAGGGGTGCACAACGCACCGGAACCTGCGGCAAGGGCACCGGAGAAGCCGTGTGAGGAACGCCTCCTATCCCGGGCAGGGATGCACACACATTTTAAGCTGCCTGTCTTTCATCCTCCCTGTCAGTTGCTGCCTGTGCAATCCAGCTTCATGACTGAGAAACAAACCAATTCCAGGCAGGCTGGGATAGCCCAGTTGCACCCTCTTTAAGAGACACTGGTGAAGGAGCAGATTGCTCTTTAGACCTGCCCAGATTTTATTTTGCTTAGGAGCAAAATGCATGTGATTTACTGTGGTGTTGGGAGGGTTAATGACTGGGCTCAGGGTGGTCAGGGGAGATGACACTGGTGGTTGCAGAACTCTGCAGCATCTTACCTGTCCACGGCAATAGCAACCAGAGTGAAGACAGAGGCAGAAACAGAGATGCCTTGGACCATCCCGTTCATCTTGCACACCAGGCTCCCAAAGGGCCACCCTGCAAGGAAACAGGCATTTTGGAATTGCTGCCATCTCACTGCAGGACTCTGCTTAAAATCATTCGCTCTCATCTTCCATTTCCTGACTAGAACTATAGACTCATGGGGTGGTTTGGATGGAAGGGAAGATCATGGAGTTCCAGCCATGGCCAGGAACACCATGCCATGGGCAGGGACACCTTCCACTGACTCAGAATGCCCACAGAGCCCCCTGGACACACGCCCCTGGCTCTCCCCGCCCCACGGGCAGCCAGCACACCTGCAATGATGTTGTCCAGGAAGGTGGTGGGCATGCAGAAGAGCCCCACCAGCAAGTCACTGACAGCCAGGTTCAGGATGAACAGGTTGGTGACCGTGCACATGTGCCTGCTCCACAGCACGATGAAACAAACCCCCCTGTTGCCCACCATGCACAGGAGGAAGATGAGCAGGTAGGAGGTGATGAAGACAGCAGCCACCCAAGGCTGGTGGAGGTAGAAGTCCACGTAGGAGACATTTCCTTCCAGGTACTTGTATGTCCTGTTGTAATTCAGCAAATCCAAGTGAGGCCAATCCAACGAAGAGTTTGAGTCCCTTCTCCTCCTTGTGTTCCAATGTGCCCTAAAAGATATTTGTAAAGAGGCCATTTTAGTCTGCTTGCAATTGATCTGAAGCAATGTGATGATATTATTATTATTATTATTGCATTGTTATCTGTTTTGGGTGCACTGTGTGCTGAAATAAGTGTGAAATTCACACGCACCCTGGCAGCAGCGAGGTGGCTGAGCAATAATCACTAAAAAGTCACTAAGTCCAGCACTGAAAAACAGGGATTAAAGATTTCTTAAGTGGCACAAGACTTCTGCCTGCAAGTACCCAAATCCAGCCCCATTTCATGGACATGAGATGGTTTTGTGTGCAGCTGGATGATTTAATTCCCTGCTCACAAGCTACCCTACTCCAAGGCTGCAATCAAGAAGTACCACGCTGTGTCTGAAACATGCTGAGCTACAAGAGAGCTGGGTTCATTTCCAAGCAGCTAACTTGACTTGGAGGCAGCATTCCAAACTCTTTTCCACATATATTTTGTCTCCCAGATGAGGATGCCTAAAGAAGCAGGGGGCAAAATTAATTGGTGGCAGCAGGCATGAAATTAAAGTATGAGCGCAGCTGCTTTCAAGATGCTTCAAATTCCTTAATAGAAATGGGATTTAAATTTAGGCACAAGTTATCTGAATCCTGATGAACTTGTATGAAAGCTCAGCAAAGCCTCTTGCAAGTGCTTTACTCTCAAGAAGTAAGTGCAGTAAAAAAAAAAAGTATTTATTCTGCTGTGCCTCAGGTTTGGAACAAGCAGAGCAGTGAAAACCCATCATGTTCTGCTCTCTTGTGCCTGTTCAGAAATCAGCAGCAGTGCAGTGTCTTAATGGGTCTGTATTTTACAGACCCATTAAATGCCTGCACAGCCAGGCAAGGAGACAAAAATCTGGAGTCCATCACCAAAAACCAGCTGCTTGTAGGTTTGAACAAGCGTAGGAATAGTTGTGCATTCTGTAGGGCTGTCCTTACAGAAAAAGGCTTATTTATTTTGATTAGGTTTTACTCAACATACTTTCAAAATCATTGGAGGTGATCTTATTGAGATGTCTGATGTGCCAAATGCTTTGCCCGGCCAGAGCTCAGAGTCAGCCTTGTGAGAAGTGCTTTAATGCCCATTTTCCTGATCCCTCGAGGAAGCAGCACTGGTGCTCTTGCACCCCAACCTGGGCTCAAGGTAGGGAACTCTGACAGAATGCCAACACAGATATTTGACAACGTGAGTTCACACTGCTCCTTTAGTCCCAGACCTGGAGCTGGGCTTCATAAATCCCAGGAGATGCTCTCTCACTCCATTAAAAAGCAGCATTCCTGTTGTTCCCTTTGCTGCTCTTCCCCACATAACAATTACTATTATTATTATTGCCCACTAATTTTCTGCCATAATCTTTTGCCTCCCAGAGGAGCTGCTTTAGGGAGACACTGTGGCCAGGGGAAGGTGGCTTTTGGCTCCCACCACATTCCCAGTCCCCATGCCCAGCTGTCCCTGTGCTGTCCCCAGAGGTGCCTTTCCTCCCTTACCTGCTGGAGTTTGGCTTTTCCAGGGGTCTCTGATTATCTGAGGCAGAAGTTCTTGGTCATGCCATGACAGGGCTGTCCCTTATCACACTGAAAGCGGGAGGAATAATGGTTATTTTGGGTACATATTTTGTGTTTTCCCTCTGTTTCTGACACTGTGCTGTGAGGCAGCAGCTTCTAATCTCCTCAGTAATGATCTCTGGAATAGTTTTTGTCCATAGCTGATAAACAAGAAGTTGTAAACAGCCTTGAGGCAAAACTGGAGCTGAGTCTCATCCCAGCTGCACTAATGAAATTTTGGCTGTGGCAGGCATAGGGAAGTGGCTGTGCAAACACTGCAGATGGGAAATGGAAAAGCTCCACAGATTTCCATTATCCTGAAGCTGAGGGTGAGGAGGATTGGCTGGAAGGAGAAATTAGGCCAGTGCCTTGTGTTTTCACAGGGGCCTTGCCTGCTAAAACAAGCAGTGATAAATAATTGAGAGAGACACAGAGGACAGAAACATAAATCATCTAAGAAAAGGGAAAAATTTATGCAATACCTAATTGGTATAAGATGATGAATAACAGTAATCTCCTTCCACGTGGTAACTTGATAAGAGCAAGGCCTCCCTCCTTCATTTAATACACCAGAGATAATCTGCAAAGGAATAAAGTGGGAGGGAGGCTCCCTGAGTGAAAACTGCCCCAACCCACAGTGGGTTCCCAAGCACAGGAGGCTCATTCCCTGCTGGAATCCCAGACATAGCCTCCATGGACAAATACACAGTATTTTTAACATCTCAGAGCCTGACCAGGACAATTGTGTACCTCTGGGTAGAGAGATTCAGTTTTCCCTCATTAGAGCAGCAGTTCCAAGCCATTATGAAGTGATGCCATTATTTTTATGTTGGGAGGTGGAAGAAATCCCCTGGAGCAGCCACCGCTGCCTCACCCCTGTGCACAACCTGCTGGGTTTGTCATCCTGATGTCTTCATTTTTTTTGTGTGAAATACCCTCACAGGATCCTCTGAGGCTGAAACAAAAATAAGGAGACTTATTTTTGTTGGGAGAAGATGGGAGGAAGAGCAGGAACATGTAGCTGTACGTGAAGAACATTCAGTGTGGTAAGTGCTGAAAAATTTCTTCTTCCCTTGTCCTGAGCTCAGTAATGGCACAAGAACAGAGACGTCCCAGGGCTCCCAGTTCCCAAGGTTTCCCACCTTGGAAAATGATCCCTGGTCTGCTGAAAAGTGAGAAAGTCCCAGGGGCAAAACACAGCCCCTGAAGGATGGCAAAAAGAACAGGACATTGGTCTGTGAGTGTCTGAGAAGTTAGGGAGAGGGAAATTCATGGATCATCCTCTGCCATAGGGAACCAGGAAGGGAGCCACTGACTAAAAACCTGAAATGATGTTCCACAGGGACCCCGTGCACAGCCCATGGCAATCTGGGCTCCTCTTGGCTTCTCTTTCAGAGCAAGGGGGAGCTGCAGCCACACCAAACCCCCCATCCCAGTTCCACAGGGAGTGGTGCAGGAGGTGCTTGGTCTGAGCCATGCAGGGCTTGAGCTGAGGACTCTGGGGATATTTGTGAATTAAGGTAATAGAACTTACTCTTTAAGTATTTAACTTTTTCACCCATCAATATTTCCATCATATTTTATATGACATACCTCAGAGCAGTTCATCTCAAATAAGCCCAAATATCCCAGTAGGTTTTCAGCTGGGAGAAAGGAGCTGTGGAAGAAAAGACACCCTTAAAAATAGCCAATTGCAATCAAATCATTCTTTCTTACTGACATTTACTTTCATAAAGAAAAACAAGTGCACCTTGAGAAGCAAATTTCTCATTTTGAAATGGGCAATCCCAGGCAGATGTGCCAATCTCAGAGCTGCACACACATCTCTCAATGAGGTTGAACTGCTTATCCTCCCCTCAGAGTAATTTCTCTGCATGGTCTAAGCTAGGGCCAAAGAAAATAGTTTGTATGTATTTCCTTTTAAAATAGGTGTTTCTTTTTAAAAGATCTCAAACTTCAAATGCTGGAGAACAATGCTATCAGCAGGATGACCGGAATAAACATCAGACTTAGCTGCAGATTACTCATCCACTCGAGCTGGGAATAGAAAACATTTCACCCCAAAGTCAAATTGTAACTGTAAATCAGGAGATGCAGACGGCAGGTGAGGCATTCACAGCAAGCTTGTTATGGCTCTGTATTTTCTGTATTTTTATATATATATATATATATATATATATGTATATATTTATATATAATTTCCACCCTGCTTCATTAGAGCCAAGGCTGCTTACCTATTTCTTGTCATTATAATCCCCCTTTTTTCCCTTTACTTCATGCTTAGTCAATCTTTAAGCTTCTATATATATTTTTTTATTTGATGTGTCACAGGCTATTTTAAATCTTAACTAAAATCTCAGCCAACTGCTCCCTGAAATCAGGTTTAAGTAAGACTTCCACACCCAGGCACACTTATGCCACCACTTGATTGAGAAGCCTGGCAAGCAATAAGATTTTAGCTGCCTTTCCTCAAAACGGGAAGCAAGTCCCTGTTTTAAAAGCTTTCAGTAGGAAATTACTCAAGTTCTCCTGGGATCCAGTCTCCAAGTAGCAGTTTCCCATCCATCACTGGAAACTGGGCAGGGACCCCATGAAATATCTGGACTGGCCATAGCTTTTTCCCTGGAGAGATGCTCCAGCAGTTCAGCAGTGAGTGCTGGGGTTTGGTCTATAGGAAGAGCTAAATCAGTGATCCCTGCTGGGCTCTTGGCAGCACTAAATTCCCCACAAATGGGACATGAGCCTCCTAAATGGCACCTTTCAGCTCAGCCTGTGCTCATGAGTCACTCCCTGACAGCCCTGTCATTTGGGGCACTGAAACTGAGGGGACTGATTGGGGAGCAGGTAGATGGAGGTAAAATACACCCCTGAAAAGTGGGACAATCACGAGAGAGTCTCAGTGGAGCACAGAATCGGCAAACAAAAGAAGTGTTTTAGGGGCCCATCAGCCAGTGAGGGCTAAGTCAGCAGGCACAGGAGACTGCTCTGCCAGCAGGCAGTTTGTGTCCTCCCCAAAATAGGGGGCACAGAGGATCCTGTAATCACTGCCAAGTGAAAGACCAGAAAACCCAAACCTATCCCAAGGCACAGAGCACACTACAGGGGCTTTTTGCACCAGCCAGAATTGTTTGATTTCCATCTCTATTGGCACAGAAGTGCCATTGCCCTCTGTGAGACAGGCATGAGAGCAGACAGCCCATGACCTGGTCACACAGTGAGGGCACACATGACTTGCAGCCTGTCACAATAAACACCATTTTACCCCCCATCCAAGCTCCTGGGCTGCAGAATATTGCATTATGCCTCACTAGGAATTGGGCAGAGCAGCCTGCCTGGCCCAAGGGCAGGACAGGTGAGCTCCCTGGGCAGCACCCTGGGGCTGGATCCTGAACACTCCACCTCAGCCCATGCTGGATTTGCCCAGAGGCAATGCCTTTAGTCTTAAATAAGTGCACAGGAGAAGTGCACACCCTCAACTGGCTGTGAGGGTGACCGCAGAGGTTTAAATGCAGTGTCATCTCTGCAGAAAGATGATGGTTGTGGAAGGGCTGAACTCTCCCTGCACCTTCCTACCTTCTGACTGCTTCCTTTACATCACCATCCACACAGGGATCTTACGTACTCATTGATTTTTTTTTTTCTGTGACCTGCTCTGAGGATTTAAATCCTTTTAGTGCTCTTGAATTTCCATTTGCTGCTGCCTCAGTGGCTCAATTTTAATTAACACCAGCTTCTAAGCCTTACCTGGATGACATGGATAGGTATCTCTGATTGATGTCAGGAATTTGACATGCTGAGAGGTTACCTGGGAAACCTCCTGGTTTGGCTCCAGTTGAAGAAATTCTGCTCAGTAAATGACAGCTGCAACCCACAGCAGCCCAAACAGCAAGGACTGCAAGGAAATTTTCCTTGCTAGGATTTTCTTTTGGAAAAAAAACCACAGCAGCACAGATCCATTCTTTTGGGATGAGGTGCCATCTTACCTGCCAACCTCAGGAAATGCTCAGAGTTACACTTGTTTACACCACTTTTCCCAGCAAAACACCCCAAACTGATCTCACTGCATTTTATACTTTGCAGCCCCTGGCAAGGCTCAGATTTAAATGTTAACATGAGCTACTTCAAGCTCCAGCCACTTTCCTCCTACTGGAGGTAGCTGCTACTGATAGAAGAGCAAAATAAAATGATGTGAACTTGTCTTAACCACTGAGAAAAACAAAACAAAACAAAACAAACAGCCCCAGGA
>NW_005054536.1:823470-830874 GCF_000277835.1 Geospiza fortis | reverse complement strand
AATTCTGGAGCTCTGCAGAGTGCTCCAGCCCCCAGCCCAGGCCCTCCTGCAACACGGGGGCTGGAACCCCAAAGGCAGAGGCTTAGGGGCACCTACAGCCACCCCCATCCCAAACTGCTCCTTATCCCAGCCCTGCCCACCCCGGGCAGCCCAAGGCGGGGCTGTTTCCAGCCGGCAGGTCCCTGGCATCACCGGGATCCCGGGGCGGGCAGTGTTGTGCCCCTCTTGCCAACCAGGGCACCTCCAGCGGTGGCAGCAGCATTCCAGCTCTCTCACACACACACACAGACCTGTTGCCCGCCGAGCTCCCGCGGTTTTCCCCAGCTCCCAGCTGCAGCAGGGAGGCAGGAGCAGCCCAGCCCCGGGGGAAAGCAGCCCCAGCCCGATCCCTCCGGGGTGCCTCAGGCACGGAGGAGGGACAGGAGGAAGGAGGGAGCCGAGAGCCCAGCCCAAAGCCAGGCACCAAGCCCTGGGGCTTTGGGGGGTGCCCGGCTGGAAGAGTTTCTGGGCTATGTTCCATTGCAGAGCCTCCCTGCTCTGCTTGAGGCATCCCTTGGCCTTGGGAAGATCATTCCAAGGGTCAGGAAGCCGCAGTTACCTTTGCAGGTGTCACCCCTGACACCCCCCATCCATCAGAATCCAGATTCCCCCAGAGCTCCGAGTTCTCCCAGCACAGTGGCATCTCCCAGATTCTGCTCCTACCTGCTGAGCCCCAGCATTCAGGTCCAGGATCTCCAGAGATTCCAGCTTTTACATCAGGAACTCAGGGGGAAAAAAAACAGTCTGTGTGGCCCAGGTGAAACCAGGTGGCCCCTGTAGCTGAAATGGCAGGTTCTGCCTTACGTGCCTCTGCATCAGGTTTTTCTGGAAAGAAAAGCAGCATCCCAAGGACAGACTGTAGGAGAACAGGCTTCCAACTAATGATTTCATGGATGTAGGAATCATTCCGTAATAAGAACAAATTCTCTATTTTTACACTCCCCTTTTGATTCTTGGCATAGTTTAAAAATTAATCCTTTAACAAATCATTTAAATTTGAGAGAACAAATATCCCAATATGACTTTAAACCAACAAATTCTTTTCCAGCATAACTCAGCGTGGAATTATAACAACTCTGTATGGCATCATCAGGTGCTGTAAATGGAGGCTGAGAAGCTGCAGCCACACACAGACACTGCAGTAAGGGCAGTTTTGCCCTGTGTGATGCAGCAGATGGAATCCCAGAATCCAGGATGTTGGACTGGGGGCCTGGGGCTCGATGCATTAAAAAGCCACAGACAGAGAAACCTCAGACCAAGAGAGGATCCTGCATCCAGGTAAGAGGATTTTGTCTAGAATTCCCACCCCAGCTCTCCCTGCACACACACACACAGCTGCAGTTCTGTCTCCCCATCACTTCCCCACATTCACATTCCCTCTGCCTGGAAGCCCAAAGGGCGGCGAGTTCACTTTGGAATGCAACGAGCTTCAGATGAACAAGTGTTACTCATGGAAGCAACAAAATATCCACAAGGCAGGGAAGTGAGACTTGCAGGGAAGTGAGACTTGCGGGCAATCGCTTTCTGCTTCCCCCATTCCCCGCGGAACATCAGCATGGAATCCTCATCACGGATTCATTGCAGAATATTGTCCTTTTAGTTTTAAAAACGGCTCCGTGAGCGGCAGGGCCGATCCGTGTCCCAGGACACTTCCATCTCTTTGGAAGGCCGGCGCCACCATCTGCTGGGAGTAGAAGGAAGGACAGGATGCGAAATAAACTCGGAAATAAATGAGAGCTCATGGAACTGTCATGGAACCCCAGAACGGTTTAGTTTGGTTTGGACCTCAAGGATCATCCAGTCCCACCTTGGAGCCTGTTCAGGGCACGCTGCTGTCCATCGGCCCCTGATTGCAGATGGATATGGAAGTGATGGAGGTGTTCAGGGAATGCTGGTTGTTTTTCCCTGTGTTGGCCAGCCTGGTCATTAAAAAGACCAATTGATCTCTTCCAACAGGGAAACATGTAAGCAAGAAGTGCCAAAAAAATTGGAGTTCCTGTGAAATGAAACCTGCAAGTATCCGATTTAAAATCCCTCTGGATGGTCACTGGTTTGACTTCCACAGACTGCTCGCACTGCCCAGGTGTATCCAGTTCTGCTGTCAATGCTTTTGTCTGTGGCATAATTTCTATTTTTTCCTTGTAAAAAGCATCTGGGGGATAGAGGGGCATGGAGAGGAAAGGAAGGGGAGCAACTCCCGGGGTGCAAACGCTCCCAGTCCCACTCAGCACACTTGAGCCCACCCCGCAGCCCGGGGCTGCCTCGCTCTGCCCCCAGCTGCCGCTGTGTGTCACCAGTCTGGGGTCTGCCCTGAGCCCCCAAACGCAGGATTTGGGCTATCTGATTTTAAATACAGGATTTGAGCTCTCTGGTCAAAGCCTTAAAGTGCCCGGATGAGCCCCCACTCGCACTCCCCAGACAGGGCTGGAGTCTGTTTCACAGCCCTGAGACCGCCTGGGTGGGGCTGGCTCCAAGTGCCAACAACGTGGGACTTGCCTCCATTTCTGAGCCAAAGGAAATGCCTGATTTATTACAGGACCCTAAAACTGGCCAGATGAGCCTGGTGCTCCCCAAACCCAGGCCTCAGTCCCTATTTCCAGGACATGAAGGTGCCTGGCCCAGGCTCACCATGGAGTGCCCCATTCTGATCCCCAAAACCCCACATGACTCAGGCCTCTTCTTTCCCAGCTGGGTCTGGAGCTTCCGGCTGCTGGAAATGGGGCTGGAAACAGGGAATTTGGTCCCTGAACCCCCAGCCTGAACTCCCCCTGTGATGTCAGGACAGGCTGGAGAGCCAGTGGTGTTGAGACATGAGATAAAGAGGAGGATGGAGCTCATCCAGGATACCCCAGCACCCACGAACATCCCAAGGACCCCACTGTCCTCCTGCTGCTCCCTGCCCAGCCCCAGTGCCAGGGATTGCAGAAGAGAAACCTGACCACTGCCAGCCTTCTCCCAAACCACATCCATGGGCCGTGCCAGCACCCTGCACAGCTGGGCACGGCTGGAGAGGGGCACCAGAGAGCAAAGGGCAAAGACCGGCCAGCATCAGCGTGTTTACTTCCCGCTGCACAGCAAGCCACACCCACCCCACAGACACACCCTCCAGGCACCCTCTCAGCAGTAAGGCACTTCCGCAAACGCGTGAAACATTTTTGCCACCATCCCCGGAGTGTCGGTGCCCGCAGGCTCAGCGCAGCGTCACCAGCTCCTCGGCAGAAGTGGGGTGAATGGCAACGGTGTTGTCCAGGTCGGCCTTGGTGGCCCCCATTTTGATGGCCACGGCAAAGCCCTGCAGCATTTCATCGCAGCCCAGTCCTTGCATGTGCAATCCCACCACCTTTGGAGGAGAAGTGAGAGGCCGGGTGGGACCCAGGCTTGGGGAGCTGGATGCCAGCCCAAGAGCTGACCACATGGGGACACGAGGACAGCCAGCCATGGTCCCCAACAGCCCCTACTCACCTTCTCCTCCTTGCCAGCGCACACCAGCTTCATGACACACTTCACCTTCCTCTGGGTGACAGCGTGGTACAAGGGAGTGAAGGATGTGTTGTAGATCTTCACCTTGTCCTTCCCGTGTATGGCCACGGCCTCCTCTGCAGCAGAAGCCATGGAACAGGGGTTAGAGGGATGCACATGGGACATGCCAAAAGAGCAGTCAAAGCCCTTTGGTCAAGGCTCACTTGCTGGAGATCAAAGCATCTCGAGCACACAAGCAGCAGCTCTGAGGCAGTGTCCCCAGCCCCCGTGCCCCCACCTTCGGTGAGCCCCACGGTGCCGATGGGCGGGTGGCTGAAGACGACCGTGGGGATGTTCTCGTAGTCCAGCCGGGAATCCTGCTTGCCCTCGAAGAGCCTGTGGGCCAGCTTCCTGCCAGCTGCAATGGCCACTGCAGGGACAGGGAGGGACAGGGACCCTGAGCCATGTGGCACCGTGAGGCTGAGCAGGGGAGGGGGCAGGACTGCAGTACCTGGGGTGAGGAGGGCTCTCCCACACACATCCCCGACGGCGTAGATCCCTCTCCTGGTGGTGTTCTGGTACTCATCCACCACCACGTGGCCCTTGGGGTCCACCCGCACGCCCTGCCATGGCAAACAGCAGACACGTATGCTCCAGCAGGGATGGGAGGGCTCGTGGGGCCCCTGTGACAGGCTCTGGAGACCCAAGGGAACCCCAAATCTCACCACTCGCTCCAGGCCCAGCCCGTCGGAGCTGGGCTCCCGCCCCACGGCCCACAGCAGGCAGTCCACGTCCCGGATCACTGCCTCCGTTGGCTTGTGGCCGGGTGCCACCGAGGCCACCGTCACATCCAGCAGCCCACACGGAGACTTGGTGACCCTCTTGACCTAAGGGCAGCAGGAGAAGGTGCAGATGGCTTTTGCCTTGCAACAAGAGACAGCAGCCATGCTGCAGAAGCAGGGATGTTGCCAAAATCATGGCTCAGCAAGCAGCACCCAAAAGGGCAGCTTTCCCCCAGCCCTGCCTCTGCAGGAGGGATGGGACAAGGCACAGAGCTGCTCTGTGCTCTCCCACCTGTGTGTGCTTCCAGACATCCACCCCGGCGTTCTCCAGCTCCTGGGTGCAGTTGGTGCTGATCAGGGAGTCAAAGGTTCGCAGCACCTGGGCAAGGACCCCCCCAACCCTGTCAGACAAGGGTCTGCAGGCAAAGGCACCACCTGGCAGCCCCTCCACCGGCATTTCCCTGCCCCTGGAACCGAAGAGGTTTGGGGTGCTTGTGGTCAACAAACTTCTCTGTTTATTTTCCATTATTTTCTTTTCCTTTCTTCCTCTTCTCAAGTTGTGGGAAGAGGAAGAAAGGAAAAAGGATGAGGGGATGGATGTGGCAACATGCACGGCTGCAGAAACACCGGGCTTGTGGGTGGGTGCTGCCAAAACACGTCCCCTCCACCCTCTGCATGGCTCCCACGCCACCATTCCCTGCATCACTACTCCTGCGCCAACTCAGACCCTCCTTCACCAGGAACTGACAGCCAGAAATCGCTCTGGCCACCAGGGCTGGAGTGTGGCAGCGGGGTGGGAAGCAAAGCTGGGGACAGGGGGTGGCACTACCTTGTCATGGCGGATGAGCAGCGAGGACTTGGAGCCCAGCGTGGAGAGGATCCCCACCATCTCCACCGCGATGTAGCCGGCCCCGACGACGACGCTGCGCCTGCGGAGAAGTGACAATGCCGTGTACAGCCACCTGGAGATGGCGCCGGTGGCTGCGGAGGATGGATCCCACTTTACCTGGGCAGCTCCTTCAGGTCGAAGAAGCCGTCACTGGTCATCCCCAGGCTGGCACCTGCAAAGCAGAGATGCTTTGGCACCCTTCAGCTGTCCCCCTTCCCTCCCAAAGCCTGCTTTTCTTGGGCAGACCTCTCCCCAGCCTGGGAGCTCGGGGGATTTAACCAGGCTCACCAGGAATTTCGCTGTCGGAAGGGACAGCCGGGCGCCCTCCCGTGGCTATAAGGATGTGAGGAGCCGTGTACTTTTTCCCGTTCACTTCGATGGTTGGCTCGGGATCAGCGGTGAACTTGCCGTAGCCCCGGATGATGTCAATGCGAGCCTTAGGGGGTACAGTTACAGGGTTAACAGCGGCATGAGGGACAGCCAATGGAGCCAGGGCTTCCACAGTCGGAGGACACCCATCAGGGCTGGAAAAGTGGCCAAAAATCCATCACTTCTGCCACTGGGATTGCAGGATAAACACATCCCATGCTCACCTTCTTCACATTGTTCTCGTAGATGTCATTGAGGCGCCGCACGTACGCATCTCGTTTCTCCTTGATGGTCCTGGAACAGAGCAGGGAATGCCATCACTGCCAGCAGGTGAACCTCAGAGCTCAGGAAGAACCTTGCACTCCATGCCATGCTCCAGTTCACAGGGGGGTGATCAGTCAAAGGTTAGACTCGATGACCTCAGAGGTCTTTTCCAACCATGATTCCGTGAACTCAACCTCTCTGACACGTGGCAGCCATGCCATAAAATAAAGTGGCTCCCTGTGACCCTTTCCCCACCAAAGCAAGATTTCTGTGCCTGCCTTCCCTGTGTTTGTCTTTCCCAGAGTCTTTTCCCAGAGCCAGGTTGGCTCCCTGTTCTCCAAAACACAGTTGGCCCTGTAAGTAGCTCTGCACAGCCCACAGGAGCCTGGAAGTGGGCAGGGACCCCTGGGAAGTGGACAGTGGGATGCTCCCTGTGGGACACCCACTGCAAGATGCTGATTTCCAACTGGTTCCCCTTCTTACCTCCAGTTGAACTTGACACCCGCAGTTTCAAAGCCATAGTCAGCGTGGTCGTGGACAAACTCCGCGTGCACCGCCGTGTTCCACATCACCTGCCCACGCAAACCCCAGCTTGGCTCAGGAGCACTGTTGGCACTCTGGGAAAACCCCTGCCAGGCTGCCTGATTCCTCACCTCTGCCCGGAGCACCCACAGCATCCTGATGGCTCAACAGCATCTGAGGCCCGGCTTCCTCCCCACACCCTGTGCCAGCACCTCCCTAAAATTTGGCAGGCACCCACAGCAGACCCAGCCCACGCCACCGGAGCCGGTGGCAGAACAGCCTCACCTTCTTTGGCACACATCCAACATTGACCTGGAGGGAATAAGAACAAGTCTCAGTGTCAAGGCCCTGTTTTCCCAAGGCAGTGCTCCAGAGAGCATTCCACATCTGAGCTCTCTGCTCAGGAAAACAAAGGCAGGATTAGGGGCTCCTGGAAAAAGAGGGGTGTAACCGCCCTGGGAGGCTCAAGGTCTTGCGGTTTGCCTATTTTCCTTCACTTCCTTGAAAGAGAATATGGAAGGTGGGGCCTTCAGACACAAGGGGTTTTTTTCCATTCAGACTGTAAAAATTATTTACTAGCAGAAAGGTGTTTGCCATCCTTTTCCTGCACTTCTGGGAATATGGTAATTTTCCCAGCAGAATGCATTTAGGGCATAAAATTAGAGCCTGTCCCTCACTTGCTTGAGGAACCAGTTTGTTTTTTGGCTCGTTACCAGCTCACCATGCTCTGGAGTTCTGCTTTACCGCCTTGCAGTTGTGCTACACAGATCCAGGATCCATCGGCATCCTGCAAACGGCTTGGAAACTGACGGGAAGAAGCTGGTGGAGATGGGGGATTGGGATCCGTCCTGCTTCAGCCTGACAAGGCAGGTCCTTGCACAACGCCCGGACACGGGGAAGGCGGATCCTCCTCTCCCACTTCCCGCACCGCGACCCTCCCGGGGTTTCTGCCACCATCCCAGTCACCGGGGTCAGCGAGAGGGCACCGGCCCCGCGTCGCTCGTCCCCTTCCGCCTCCCTCCCCGCCCCGGGTGCTGGTGCACCCCCAAGAGACTCACGCAGGTGCCGCCGAGGCGCTGC
>NW_005054536.1:815568-823460 GCF_000277835.1 Geospiza fortis | reverse complement strand
CCCGGGACCGCCCCCGGTGCCGCCCCGGTCCCGCCCGGCCCTGCACGACACCACGTGTTGGGGCTGACAACGGCGAGTTTATTGGTTCAGGTACAGAGAGGAGGATTGCAAGCACTTCCAGGACAAATATACAGAGGGGAAGGGGGGTGGGGGGAATAACAAAAGAGAGAACAAAATAAACAAAATACTCCAAAACAATTAAAAAAAAAGGGGGCAGGATCAGCACAAAACGGGAATAGAGCTAAAAAGGGAACGCTTTTATCTGGGTTATGACAACGTACTCCCAAGCAGGAATCACTTCCTTTCTCCAGTTAAGTTGAGCGGTCTTTCCAATAAAATAAAGAGTGGTGGGGGATGAAGTTAGTGTGCACTTCCCTGGAAAACAAACTCTAATTCATGCCAGTTAAACACTAGAACTAAAAATGTACAAAGAAGCGTCAGAGGAGATGAGTGTTGTTAGAGTGTTACCTTTTCCTCTCTGAACAGTCCAGAAGGAAAACAATGACTACAAATACAGCAGGCAAACTGACTTTCGGGCTGATGGGCATGGGACAGAGAGAGTGTCATAAGGAATTCAGTCTCAAGTTGTGCTAAATGCTCTTCGTCCTCTGTATGGCACATTTTGGTCCATGATGGGGATTTGAGTTGAGACGAACCCTGATTTCTTACAGAAACGTGTAAATATTGTTGCTCTTTTAAAATGCCAGGTGTACTTCCTTCTACAAAGGTTGGGAGAGGTTTATAGGAAGTAGTCTGGGGTACGACGGGTAACATGAGGCTCTCCACGACGAGGTGCTGGGTCAAACTGGAGGCTGCAGGAAACAAAAAGGGATCACTTACCCTCCCCCACAAGTCACTTTCCACTGCCACAATAAACACCAGGCTTGTTTTCCTGCTGCTGGCACACATGAAACATCCCAAGCCCCAAACAAGAGTTAAAACTCATCAGAGTGACCCAGCAGGCCTTCACCGCTTTCTCAGGGGAGCAGCTAAAAGCACAATTCAGACCCTCTCCCCCATCTTACCAAAGATGAAAACAAATAGATAAATCCATGTGTTTTTACTCTCTCCATCAAGCTTAGGCAGTAAAGAGATGGAAGTGCAAAAGCTCCAACTCTCCAGACAGCCAGGAAGAGAAGCTTTCAGGAGCTTAACTCACTGCTTACTTTAAGGCAGAGCACACGTTAATTCCAGAGTGGTCTGAGCTGGCTTTTCATGGAAGAATCCCTTTGGGAATGATCAGCCATTCCTCACAGAGTGGCTAGAGGGAGAGCCCAGCCCAAGGCAGCATACTCACAAGGAATATTTTAAAGTGTCATCTAGTTCCATGATAGCAGCCTGGTTCCCACAGCGGTAGCAGTAATTGGGGGCACTGAAGATGGTCACCACATTCCGGTCATGGCACCAGTTATAACCCTGCCAGGGACAGAGAGGGAAAAACAAAAGGTCTCTGTTAAGTCTCAGCCCCTCCAAAGTTCCTCCTCAGGCCTGAAACTCTCTGACGCACTTGTGAAATGACAGATTTCCTGAAGTATTTCCAACTGACTTAGTTTCATTTCAAAATAGGTACTTCACCACAAGAAGCAGCAGCAGGTACCTGGCAAAACCAGCTTCAAGCAGCCTCCTCACTTGTAAATTATGGACTGCACCACTAAAAAGCCTTGGGATTCTTAGGGATGCCTTCAGCTTTCCTCCACCACAAGTGACAATTTGCCTGCTGAATGCCACTGACTTCTGACACACAGTTCTGCTTAAGGGATCTACCTGCACTAGATTTTAAAAAGGCATCTGCTCCATTGACCCACCTGGCATTCTTCCAGCAAGACATCCAAGAATAGCCTGTCAAGAGCCAAAAATGGCATAATCCCTGTCACATCTGACTGCTGAGCACTATGGGACAGGCTATTAGATGTAGCAGCAGTCAGAGCAAGAACAAACCAGCATGGAAAAAGATTATTCCTGCCACAAACAGGGCGTGACATGGCCCCTCTGGCAATTTACTGGGAGGGGGCAATTTGCTTGGAAAGGCCAGAACATCCCCTTATTTAGGCTGCAGGTCAAAGCACGTCACTTTATGTTGTCGTTTCCATGTGACTAAAGCCTCTCTTTGGTACTGACCGGCGTAAAAGGTGCCAACAAACCTGTGAGTGGAAGGTGACCCAGAGCAGACCCCGTGGGCCCCTGTGTTGGTAGCCCTGGCTAGCAGTGCTTGCCCTACCTCCATGACCAGCTGGTGAGCGCGGGAGACCAGTGTGAGACCATTGGCGTGGTTGAAGGTTTCCGAAATGTCCTGCCCGAAGGTGTAGCCAGCACCACGTGGGGAAATGCCCCAGCCGCCACGGTCATCCGGGTCCGACCACAAGAGATCACACATCGGACCCTGGGAAGATTAGGAGCTCTCTGTTACACCACTGGCAAGGTGCTTAAACACATTTTATTTACAGCAGCAAGACTGTCAGCACGTCCTGCTCAGTGCAAGGCACGCGAGGAGTTTACTGAGCACACATCTGCGAGCCCCAGCCACTCCCAACAAAACTTCCCCCTGCCCCGGAGCTCCAAGCATGGATTTCAGTCCAGATTTCATTCACGCCCCAGGAAGCTGCAACAAGGTGTAACACCACAGGAGGGAGGCTGGGCTGGCTGGGGAGGAAGGATGGTGATACAATGTGGCTTCACATGGCGGTTGTCAGTTCACAACCACCTCTGTGAGGAGGCTGAAGATAGTAACACCCTCCCCTGCCAAATCCTGCTCTTTGAGTCAGACTGAAAGCCCAAAAATCCCACGATTCTGGGGAAAACAGCTGTGAAACCCCCACAGCTCTCCTTATGTAGGCTGTTGTAATCAAAGCACACTGACTTATGTGTGTTTTGCCCAAATGTTCATCTGCTCTAGCTCCTGGAAAGGCCATAATCCATGTGTAACCACGCATCTAAATGGACTGCAATGTGAGAAAACATTTGCATTTTCCACCAGCAGATATTTAAGTTTCTGAATTTTGTTACCTCGTGTGGAACTTCCTGCAGGCGGTCCAGAGCCCTGATATGATCCAGTGTATCTATGGATGGAGAGAGGCCACCATGGAGGCAGAATATCTGTTCCACAAAGAAAAGAGCAATCCATTAAGTGGGAGCAATGACCTCCAAACCAGCTGGGTCTAACTCTGTTAACACTCATTCCCAACCCCAGCCATCTCGCCCTAGGATCACAAGTTACAGGAGCTTGTCTGGGACTGTTCCTCTGGTTGTCAGACAACACAGCCTGCAGAAAGGAAGGGAGGGAGGAAGGGAGGGAGGGAAGGGAGGCTTTTCTTCACGCCAGACTCACCTGGCCATCTACTAGAGCTGTGAGAGGCAGGTAATCAAACAGGTCTGTGAAGTACTTCCAGACGTTGGCGTTGCCGTACTTGCGCAGGCACTCATCGTAGAAGCCGTACACCTGGGTGATTTGCCTGCTCTCGTGGTTGCCCCTCAGGATCGTGATGCGCTCCGGGTACCGCACCTGGGGGTGGACAGAACCTCCCTTAGCAGGGGCATGGAAACAAGGAGTGATGGAATATCACCCACAGCAGCCCAGCACAGATCCATTTACACCCGTCATGCCCGAGTCAATGGCAGCGTCACCAGGAGGAGAAAATGGCTCCCAGCTCCCAGGTCTTATCCGCCGTCTCCCAAGCCATACCTTCAGCGCCACCAGCAGAGTCACTGTCTCCACTGAGTAATAGCCTCTGTCCACGTAGTCTCCCATGAACAGGTAGTTTGTGTCTGGAGACTTGCCACCGATCCTGAAGAGCTCCATGAGGTCGTGGAACTGCCCGTGGACATCCCCGCAGACGGTGACGGGGCAACGTACCTCTTGCACATTGGATTCCTTGGTAAGGATTTCCTTAGCCTGGCAAGGAAAGCACGTTTAGGACATAAAGGGAGGAAGCTCCTCCAGAGGCAGGTGATGTTATTCTGCTGAATTCCCACAGGAAACCTGGTTTCATCCCCACTGCCCAAGATGACCACTGGAAAAAGAGTTCGGTGGGTGAGCACAGACAAGGGGTGCTTCCCAAATCCCAGTGCAGGGGGATGAGCAGGTTTACTACAGCAAGGCCAGATTTCCTTGCCCAGGGCACATTTTGCCCACCAAAATTCCAATCCTCTTCCAAGCATAACAGCTCAGCAACTTCTACAGGTGAGTCACATACAACTGGAAAGCAGAGGCAATTGGAACATATGGAGCCACAACCAGCTTCCTTGGCTGTACCCAGCTGGCAACAAAACCACCACAGATGGAGGGATGGCATCCCTGGATTTAGTCATCTCTTCTTCCACACCCAGCAGTTCCTCTGCTAATTACAACCATGCCATGTAGCCTATCTGCACCACCTCATTATCCTTATCAAATACCAGGTTTGTTGTGCTGCCTGCAGCTCACTGACTGATGCTGATCAGCGCTCCTGGCACATCTGAGGCACAGGGAACACCCACAGGATGGCTCCATCTGATCCAAACAAAAGGGCTGGAAGATCACCAGCACTGAGCAGTCACAGGCAGGTGATGATCTGGGTATTCCCTGCCATATCCCTTAGCTCAGGATGAGGTAAGGCTCACCCTGTGCTGCCAGAAGGGAGCTGCTTCCCAAGGATACCCTCTGAGGATGCCTGCATTCCCATTCCCATTCCCAATTCCCAAGGCTGCCTTGCCTCTCTTCAGAAAAACATGTATTTGGAAGGAATAACTACACTCCAAGCAGTTTGGACAGTTTGGACTCCATCCAGCATGCTCTCTGCACAGAACCTAACCTGAAGGATCCTTAAAGTCACCTCCTGCCCGTGGACTTGCTGAGATGGGCTGTGCCTGGGAACTGCTGAACATGTCGTATGTGAGTGCAGTAGTAGCACTCAAATTCTGCTCGCACGTCTTTAAAAGCATTTACAGCGCCTTCGGAGAGCTTCCACCCTCTGGGAGAGACAAATATAAACCCACAAAACAGCTGCTCCCTGTGCTCTGGCTGCTGCACAAAGCAACAGGCAGGGGTTTGTTCCAAGCTGGAGCTCAGCAGCGCTCCTTTTCCACACGAACAGGGCAAACAGGCTCCCTTCAAACCTACCCCAGGAAGGGGGACCAGCCCAGAAACTGAAATGTTGGTGCCAGGAGAACCCAGAAGTTTCCCCTGATGAGGAAGGAGGAGCTGGCAGGTGACAGGAGTGGCTCCTTGTGCTGCCAAGCAGCTGTTCCCCTGCACCCATTTTAGCTCACCCTGTGGGCAGGACACTCACGGGTGCACGGGTGCACGTGGACAAATGACATCCAGGCTGTCATTTGAACTCTGCAGAGCCGGTTTACATCAGGCTGGGGAGCCCCAGTTTGCCCTCACGTGATCATTTTCTAATGCAGAACAAGACTCTCAAAATGCTCAGCATCAATAAAAACACCCCAGAAAAGCAGTGACTAACTGCCTGCAGTGTGAACACTGAAATCAAATGACTTAAAATAAAAAGCACTATTACAAAGCAAAAATAAAAACCTCTGATGCAAGCAGGCTGCCTGGCATCATCAGCACTCACTTAATCCAGGAGGCTAATAAATAACTATGACTTAGAAGTCAAAATTTAGCTACCTTTGTTGCAGAAAACAGTGACTAATGGTATCAGCTTCCTGTGCATCTGTCCCACTTGCGCTGGATGAAAACCATATCCAGGTCAGGATAAAAAGCAGCAGCTTTTAGGTGTTTTTATTAAATAAACCTTCCTTGTATTAAATAAACCCAACCAATGGCTGCCTGTCTGTGCTCAGAGGCCTCTGAGGAGCAGCCCATTTGCTGGCTGTGAGCTTGCCCATCACCTCAACTCCTTGGGTGCTTCTCAAGAGCCTTGGAGGGAGGAAAAACTCCATTCTTTCTGGAAGATTCATTCCCTCAGCTTGGTGTGACCCATAGAGGCTCGTTCTCTGGGAATCCAAAGCCAGGCATGGAGTTTGGGATCAAAATTCACCTGAACCTCGACCCCACCATTGTCCACAGTCCAAACTACTGTGCCACCAAGTGGGCTGAAGATATTGAACCTCAGGGAGCTTGGCTGGAAGGAGAACCAGCCAAGTGGCATGGGAGCCAGAGGGATGCAGGGATGGAGCTGTCTCACCCTTCAGGAATGAGGCAGCAGGGGACACCCAGAGCCTCTGCCAAGGCGCCCAGGTGCTCCCAGAGGCTCCTGAACCAGCACCACCAACACAGAGACAAAACATTGCCAGCCACGACACAGCACAACACTGGGAATTGCCTGCAATGGGACTGTGTCCCCTCTTACACATCCCAAGAACCAGGAGAGGAGAGAGAAGCTGCAAGGAGAGGGATGGCCATGGATGGCTGCTTGTTTAACTCAGGAGACAGCCTTTTCCCTGCCTTCTTCCATAGCCCATTTCATCACCTTGGTGAAAAACCTGGATTAAGCAGGGTGACTCTCAACTCCCACACCTGTGTGCTCCAGCAGTGACCAGAATTAATCCTTCTATCAGCCTCTGAATTTCTGCAGGGTTTGAGCTAATTTCCATTTTGAACACCAACAGAATGGGAACAATGTTATCACAGTGAGGAACAGCACCTCCCTCACCTGCATGAGCCACAGGGGGCAGATCAGCTCCCTAACGAGGTTACCACTGGGCAGGTGAGGACAGAATGTCACTTCAACAGCTGCAAATTTCAACAGCTTCTAAGAGCACAGAGTCACGAGGCACACCTTCATTGTGTCCAATCCTTCCCTCATCACTGCCCACTGTGCCAGTACTTAAACCAAGAATGACCCACACAAATAACTCTGGGATTTTTCTGGATTTTTTTCTCCCGCTTCATTTTGATTTTTTGTTTTAGTACTCAGTTCTCCCACACACTGAAACCTGAGGCAGAAGGCTCTACTGTGCTGGGCCTCTCTGAAATCACCCCAAACACAAGAGTGCTAGAAAGTGTTCTGGAGAAGAGAATTCCTCCAAATATAATTTCAAGGAAACCAACTAAACCAGCTTTGTGGCAGGGCTGCACACCCAGAGGTTTTTGTAAGCTCCTCTCCTGGGTGACACAACCACTCCCCAAAACTTAAACAAGCCATGTCAGTGCAGGGCACAGTGTTTCCTTCATGCCCCAGTCGTTACCATCAGTTTCCAGGAGCCTGGAAGAACGAGGTGCTGTGACAGATGACACACCCCCTGTCACCTGCCTCCTGAAGGACAAACACCCTCCCCACCTCCAGCTGAGCTTTCCCACCCAGCTTCTCCCTATTTCCTGCGTGTCCAGCCACAATCTGCTTCCCAAAACACAGCAGCTGCTACTCCAGCTTCCCAAACAGCCACAGCTCCCTCACAACTGAGAGAGCTCTGGAGAAAGAGTCACAAAACAAACAGAAAGCCCCAGCATGGGACTGAAAAAATGAAAAAGGGGAAGAAAACAGAAGCTCTCTGGGGGTTAGGGAGTGCTAGGATCACTGCTGGAAGAAAATGGCAAGGAAAATCTTCCCTCGGTCACAGACTGCAGTGTTGAGAGACTACTCAGACAACACCCAACACAGGTCTGAGGACCTTTCTCCGGATGGGAAAAAAAGGCTTTTCCCATTCCCCACTAAACAAACCCAAGCACGGTTTGCCAAGGCCTGTCCAGAACAGCAGACAGTGTCCTTTATCCAACCATTCCTCTTTCTATTTTGGTCCCCTCAGCGGGCGGGGAGCCTCTTTGGGTCTCACCTCTGCTTCTCAAGTCCCACCTCGAAGCCAGTGGGTTTCCTCACTGACTGGGGTTGATTTTTCAGCGCGGGGCTGCTCCATGTTGTGCGGCACACCGGGTACCCCACCGTCCCAGCGCTGGATACTCCAGAGATACCGACCTGGCCATGCCATGTCCAATCTCACAGAAACCGCCCCAG
>NW_005054536.1:799925-815080 GCF_000277835.1 Geospiza fortis | reverse complement strand
GCGCGCTGAGTCGGCCTCAGAGCCACGCCCCTCCCTCTGGCCCCGCCCCTCCGCTAGGCCACGCCCCCATCCCCTCACGGCTGCGCGAGGCGATGGCGGCTGGGCTCGGCCAAGGAAAAAGGAATAAACCGCTCCTTTCTCTCTAAGGAAGAAGGATAACCTCACACGCGTTTGCGCCCGCCGTGCGTGTCGAGTCGCAAGCGTTGGCAGCAGGGCTTGGGAATGCAACAATCCCTGTCTGCCCCTCAGTGAATGCGCGGTGTTCATTCCTTTCGCCATATTCCTGTGAAATACTGTAGGGCAATAATCACAGCTGGAGGGTTTTGGTTTTTTTCATCACGTGTACGATGATGTGCCAAATATGATACATGATCAGTTAACATAAGCGGTAAAAATTAATATATTTGCTTACAATCTGGCACTCAAGTCACCTTGCCCTCAGCTTTAAAGTGTGACAGACCTGCACAAATTCCTACCTAGTACTGTTTATTTCTCTCCTTTGAACTCGTTCTGCTGTCTCCCCTGTAGCCAAATGGAGCAGAAATGTGGTGACAGAGATGCAACAGCTGAGGCTGTGACACTGCCACAATCTGGAGTGTCCACACAGCAAGGACTGGGATTTTGGGAGACCTCTGAGGGGAAATTTCCTGGGGTTTTTAGCAGGATAAGGTAGATCAAGTCCATGAGGTGTGTTTGTTCATGTCAGATGGGAGGGCTGAGCTTTGCTGAGGAGCTGCTCAGGCTGTCCTACCAGGAACACTCATGCTGATCACAGTTCCCTTCATCTCCGCTGGGTAAAACAGACAGATTTAAGGAATTCACGCTGAACAGAGGGGAAAAAATGAAAGGATTCACAACATCACATCCCTGAAATGAATTTTCTAACTAAAAACACAGCTAGCAAAGTAAAAGAGAGCCATTTACATACAACACAACTTTGTGGCTACTGTTATAGATGACACTTGCTCGCCAGTCCAGTTCCCAGGAAAGACAGCTGCCAGGAACTGTTCACACTCCTCTGGTTGTTTGATTTGTTTTCCAGAAGATCATTTCTGATCATATTGCCCATGTTTGTGACACTGCAGCGGAGAACAGCTGTGGCATAAGGCAAACCCAGCCTCGTGGCAGGGAACAATAAATCTTCCCAGTCCAGAGCATACAAGAGAACAGCACTCCCAATAAAAATCACCCCTGCCTTGTCCAAAATGACCCAAAAAAGGGCATCCAGCACCCCCAATAAAAATCACCCCTGCCTTGTCCAAAATGACCCAAAAAAGGGCATCCTAAGCCTCAGGGGGTCAGCCTTAAACCAAATGCTGAGCAGCTCTTATCCCATCTTTCAGTTTCTGGAGGTTTCCTCATGATTTAACTTGAGGAAACAAAGCCCGAATGGACATGCACGCTGTGGTGCTAAGTTTCTATTTACTGATTCCTTGCCACCATTAAAATGTTTAATAGGGGAAGCTTAAATGGAAAGATGCAGCTGAGATATTTCTCTTGGCTCACTGTCAGGAATAAAGAGGTTTTGAGGTATTGATCCGATGGCAGGTCCTCAGCAAAGCTCTGGCAAAACCTGACAGCCTGAGCCAGGAGCATCCCCAGAGCAACAGGACGTGGTTTGCTGGAAAGAGGGAACTCGTTGGAGCAGCTGGGGATTTTCCTGCAAAGGAGTGGCAGGGATGGAGCCTGCAGAGTCTCCCAGCAGCAGTGGGGACATTCATCAGGCTCCTTGGCAGGGAAAACTGACAAGCCTCACCCAGAGGGAATTAATGAAGGCAGGATTTTCCACCACCTTCTCTAAAAATCTCACCATTTCTCTGCTAGAACCTTCTAAAAGGCAATGCTGGTAAAGTGACATAAAAGGCCATTTTATTAAAAAATACATAACTGTTGGCTGTGTAACATTAAACCCCATGGGGTACCTTGCTTTCTTATTCTTGTGATTTTTCCACTGAAACTCGGTTTTTTAGGGTGTGATACAGAACACAAGAGAAACAGTAATGCCTATGGAAGGCATTGCCTGGGCTTATCCACTGCTTCCCAAAGGGTGCTGGACTCCTGTGTTTAGGGAGGATAAAAACCCACCCCACAGTGAATAAATGAAATAAATCAGTAAAGTTCTTCCTTCTGCCAGCAGATGAGAGTGCACAAACCCAGTGGGAGGTGCTCCAAGGGCACCTGATCCCCCTATGAGGGTGCAGGGGAGCACTGGACCACCCAGGGGCACAAGGATACGGATCCCTAAAACACTTTTTGGGGTGCAGACACAGCATTTTTGCAGTGCATGGGAGGCAGACCTACCTGGCAGCAGCCTCTGTGGAAGCCTGGATTCTTTCTCCCAGGGTTTCCCCACAGGATTTGTCCCCCTCCTTCCTGTGGTGGCATCTATCCCCATGGGCAGCACTGTGAGGAGCAGCAGGGAACATTACAACATGTTAGTAAACTGGGAACAAAATCAGGGAGAAGTCAGAGGGGAGGAAAGAGGCAAAGAGAGGGGAAATGCTGCCAGGAGAAGGGAGATGAATCTCTGAAAATGGACTCTGTTGCTGTGATGTATGCGCAGGGATGGATTCCAAAAGAAAGGAGAGTAGCCAAACCCTCACGAGGATCCTCCCGAAATGTTCCTCTCGGACACAGCTGCATCTTTCAGGGAATAAAAAATGTCCTCCTGCAGCAGCCTGGAACAATTTTAATCCCCAAACAGCTATTTTGGGGAGGGGGAGAAACCTCAAAACCTGCAAGCCTTGCAACAGGTTCTGTTTGCAAACGCAGGCGAATCTGGAGTATTTGCCTATTCCCTGTATCGAACCTGCCGGCTGATTTGATTACTTCCCTGGAAACGCATGTGCAAATCGGGTTTGCAGCCTTCGGAGGGCACTGCCTTCCGCCGCGCCGGCTCCGGTGACTGATGCCAGCGTCTCGCTAATGCGATGTGCAGGAAGAGCCGGCGGTGCCCGCAGCTCGCGGCCGTAAATCCCTCCGTTCCCAAATGCAAAACACTGCCGTCGGAAATGCCTCACCCTGAAAAAATGTGTTAGCAACAATTCTATCGCTCACATGAAGCGGGCTGAGGCACAGCCGCTCCTCTGCCACGCACTTACCCGGATAGAAGGAGCCGATGATGGAAGACTGCGGGGGGAAAGGGCATCAAATTGAAAAGCCCCGGGGAGATTAATGGGAGATAAGGGAGAGAAAAACATTTACAGCCTGAAATCATTCCCCCTCCCGGAAAAATTTCCTTCTCATCTCCCTGGGAAGCGCTCAAAGGAGAGCTGTGGTGCAGGCTCCTTGGAGCAGGGGTAAATCTGATGGTAAGAATCCGAGCAGACAGTTAAGACTACACAAGTAAGCAAATTTATTTGAAGACAGAACAAATATCGTGGCAAACAACAATATGCAAATTCAGTTGAGAACAGGGGTAAATATCAGACTTTGTTTTCAAATCGATATAAAATATAGTCAGATTTCATTTTGTCCAAAAAGCAGCTCGCATGAGGGTGGGGGGCTGGAGGGGGTGGCCCTGTTCACGCCATCCGAGGTGGGTGTCACCAGGAAAACCTCAGGCTTGGGAGTGATGCTGGGAGGAGACGGAGGCACCTTTGGGACTCTAAATTTCTACCTCCATTCTCCTTAAAAGCCAATTTTTGCCACAAAGCAAGGGGCAGGCTCATCCCCTCCAAGACCCTCAGTGCCCACCCACCTATGTTTGGACCGAGCAGTCATGAGAATCCCAGCTGCTTTTTAGGGTCGGCATCTTTGAAGGCACCTGCACCTCCTCTTCCTCACTGGCTCCAGTGGCTGAGCCTGAAAAGCCAGCGAGGGAGCAGCTCACTTCGGATGCCAGAGGAGTGAACAGGGCAAAATCCTCTCCTAGGGTGAAGGTGCTGGCGAGCTGCTTTCTAGAAAAACCATCCCAAAATAAAAGCAGACATAGAAAACATTAGATTGTCAATGAGGCTTTGAAACAAATTCAAGTTTATCCTTAATTTTTCATATATGTGTGTGTGTATGTGTGTGTGTGTGTGATACAAACAGACGAGAAAGACGTGGTGGACTTCAAGCTGGGGACGCGCATGTGGTCAGTTGGTGTCCACAGGAGCACCATCGGATAGTGAGGAGTTAGCACCAGAGAGTTTGGAGGAGCCAACTGAGCACATGCAAAGTCCTTTGGGAACAATGGGGCAGTGGGAACACATGGAACAGTCTATTAGAAACAATACAAGGCAATTAATGAGTTTTCATACAGTACAATACAGTCACTGATCAATTAACCCTTTCAGTACAGTACATGACAAGTAACACTTTGCACCCTGTTAGCA
Source organism: Geospiza fortis (assembly GCF_000277835.1). Classification (NCBI taxonomy): domain Eukaryota; kingdom Metazoa; phylum Chordata; class Aves; order Passeriformes; family Thraupidae; genus Geospiza; species Geospiza fortis. The sequence continues at coordinate 810,761 of NW_005054536.1, read as the reverse complement.
CTAGGAAAGGAGGGTTTGGGCTGCAGAGGGGTGGCTGCTGAGCTGGCCCTTCTGCCCTTGGATTTCAGGGACTGTGGATTGCTTCGGCCACTTTCCCACCCCAGCTTGGACAGCCCGAGCCCAGCCCGGCTCCCGGGGGGATGCGCTGGTAGAGCACAGTGCCACCAGCCCATCCTCCCAAATCAGGGAATCCCAGAATCCCACAATGGAGGGGACCTTAAAAATCATCTAACTCCACCCTCCTTTTCACCAGACCAAGCTGCACAGTGGTCCTGGTTTGGCCACGGGGATGGAAGAGCCACCCCACTCTGCCCTGTGCCAGCCACCAAAGTGATGAGAAAACCTCAAATTCACACTCCGCCTGGCCACTTCTGGTGCCAAAACACGCAGAAAAGGGTTCAGGGGCTGCCTTCAATCGGCCTCAAGCCAAAGCGGCTTCTTCCCTCAGGCATAGTGAGAACAGGGTCCATTGGAAAAGTGCTAAATTACAGTACATTGGCATTTCCGTATGTCAACTATTGAACAGCAAAACAGATTGTTTGAAAACAGAATCAGTATCGTACAGTAAGTTCACACTTAATTCTTCACCGTTTCTACACTTGTAACACATGCATTTTATTTCCATTAGTTTAATGCCAGTAGGACCAACATCCTCCAGAACAATGATCTAACATTAAACAAAACCTCCTAAGGAAAATATTAAGCATCACATAAAGTTTCAGGAGAAAACCTGTTAATTAGCATCACAAGGTACTCAGATTTACATTTAGGAGTTTTCATGCCATGACTTTAAAACACCTTTTGGTTAATATCCTGGGGGTGGGAAAAAACAAACCCAAAAAACCCAAAACCAACCCCCACCACAAAAAAAAAAAAGATTAAAAAAAGGAATGTTTTGGGAAGTAATCTATTTCTCTGTGTGTATACACACCCAGGGAGACAAGCACGAACACGCGGGCCGGTGCATGGGTGTGTGCACAATTTTGTTTTGATAAACTTGACTCATTTCAAGGGCATTTTCATGGGTCCAAAAAGACTTTCAAGGAAACAAACTCTAAACTACTGAAGCAAATTAAAAAGTCTCTCTTGGAGGAACAGAAAAGGTTGGTAAAGCATCACCTGTGTGCTGTTACAATGCGCTTCCCACGAGCTATCTGAAAACCCAGATAACTAAAAATCCTTTTTTTCCACCTAAAAGGCCCTTCTAGAGCTAAGGGTGCTGTGCTAGGATTTGCATTCAGGCCTCAAGTGTGACAGGCAGGAGAAAACACTTAATTCTACCTTCCCAAAGGATGAGATGCCATCTCCAAGGGACAAAAAACTACACCTGAGGGGGAAAAAAAGACAAAAATACCTGTTCCACATCCCCCTTTCTCCCAGGCTTATTTCCAAGGACTCAATGAGACTGGTGGGCTTGCTGGGGGGGGTGGATTTTCCGAATGGTTTGCCTTTATCCTGGTGACAGTGAGCAGGATGTGGGCTCTGAGTCACCAAGGTACTTTCTGAAAGGGCTGTTCCCTCAGCCACTATAATTCTGGGGGCTCAGACAGAGCAGCAGCATCGCCTGGTGCTATTTCTTTAAAGCTAAATTTGCAGGAATAATTTGGCTGGGGATGGGGGATTGAAGAAGAAAAAGAACCAATCCAACCCAAAATGCTAATTTTATTTCTGTTTTTACATCCGTGACAGAGGATGTAAGAGCATAATACTTGGGGTTGCTCAAGATTTGGGGTTTTTAACCACCTTGGGTTCCCAATGAATATCCAAGCTCCTGAAGAAGGAAGCCAACAAAACCAGCTACTACAACTGGAGCTGTTTAGGAAAACTCCTCCCTCTGCTGCAACAGGGAAACCCAACACACCCATTTCTTTTTGCTGCTGAAGGTTATTTCCATGCTGGCCCCTTGCTAGCAGCAGTGAAGGAGAAGCCCTAATTCCCTTCTCTGCATTCCCACTGATCACGCTGTACTGGCAGGGTTTATCCATCAAGCGTCACCAGGGAGAAACTCCCATCACGGAGGATTGCCAGAGAAGGGTTTGGATTGACTGTGGGCTCATCAAGGATGATGAGCAGCAGTCCCAGGTGTGGGTACCCTGGCATGAAGGGAACATGGGGCTCTCATACCCACCATGATTCATCTGCTGCTGTGGAAAACCCACAGGGGCTTTTAAAGGAGCAAAACCCCACCAGGTGGTTGGGAGTGGGTGGTTTGGGGCAGCAAAACCCAGATTATTCAGCATCCCAGGGATCACCATTCCAAATCCTAGAGATTTCTGACTATATTTCCTACTAACTCTGTCCTGCTGATTTCTTGCTGGCAAGGGAGCTCTGATCCCTGGCCTTCCATACGGAAATACCACAGGAATTTAACAGGAATAGCACATCTGAACTGCCTCTGAACATGAGAGCTGATCAACTCCTAACAATGCTTTCCAAATCCAACAGCAAACCCCAGGGTTATTGTGCTCCATCTTCCAAATGGTCTGTAAATCTTTTTTACTTCAAAATGCCTTTTGCAGTTGAAGCCCATGACCAATCCCAACAGCACTTCCAGTGCAGGCACAATGATGGCTATGATGGCTTTTATTGCAGTGGCTTGAGCACAGCCTTTATTGGCACCGGGCTCTCAGACTGGTTTGGGCTGGGCAGTCCCATGGACTCACCGGGGTCCCATACCAGACACAAGAGCTCCTGCTCTGCTTAGTTCCAGGTGCCAAGGAGATGATCTTGCACCATCCCAATCCCTTTTGAGACTTCTCCTGCATCTTTGGTGTTTTTAAAAGCCGTGCCCTTGGGCCTGCGTGTGACCTCGAAGTTTACAACAACCACCACGTCTGCCTGTAGGTGTTGGTGCTGTCATGTAAAACAAGCTTGGATGGGTAAATTCCCTACTCTCAGGTGGCTAATGGATATGTAATGAAAATCAGGCACTGGACAGTGGTCCAACACACCTCAAAATTTTCTTCTGATGGCCCCTACGTAATTAAGACTGCGCCTAGGAGGGGAAATAGCTGGGGAAAAGAAGAGAGTTGAAAACTCAGTGCTAACAGTAGGTACAAAAGTGCAGTGCTCAGTTTAGTCCGAAGCAAAGTGACTGCTAGTACTTAAAGTGCTAGTCCCAGCGTCGGTTTGGTTCAGTGTCCGAAACACGGGGGAAGGCGGGGATGCTACCCCGGGGAGAAATTAAAAACAGACAGCACTGCAAATGCACATGCCACACCAAAAGTGCTTCAAATCACGCCACGGCTCAGCTTGTGAACACACACGAGCGAACGACTGACACCTTTTAGGCTACTATAAAGAACAGCTCCATGAACTCCATCACTACAAACCCGCTTGGGAAGCAAGCGGTCATGGCGCACAGAAAACAAAGGACGAGCCCACTCCAAAACCAAGAGCCTTTAGGAACACTGATGAGCCTTTGCAACTAGGATACTCAAAGTCTAGCGAAAGCAGCCTTGCCCAGTGTCTGCAACAAGGCTGGCCGATGCTTATCATGCACTTTGCAGAGGCAGACTGCCTCCTCTTACACGCTATCTTACAGCTTAGCCTATTTACCTATTTACTTGTGGTCTGCTTCGTTAATTGCAGCTTCCTGACCATGCATTAAGCTGGCTTGTTTCTCTTAACCACCCGACCTGCCAAAGGACAATGAACGCAAGGACGAGACGACGAAGGCGGTCTGGTAAACACTGGTTTTCATGAGGAACAAAGCTCCAGAGAAGGACTTCGAATCAGCACGCTCCTGGGGAGAGGCTGGGAATGGAGGATTCATCCCAACAGATGACAGGCATTCCTTTTTCTCTCGGTAAACACACACTTCCCACCAACTGCCCCATCACCCAGCCTGATCCCTCTTCACACAAAGCAGAACCTTTAGTTCTCACTGTGTTTCAGCAAGCACCCCAAAAAAATCACCACAGGGCAGCAAAGTGGCTCCCCAGGCTCCGCATGCATTGCCACCAACTCTCCCAAGAGTTTTACAAGGCAACATCTGGCTGTGCAACATCTGGTGCGTCCAAGGTGGATGTGGATCTTTTTTATGGAGAAAGCTCTTTTTAAGTCAAAAGTACTGCGTTGCTGGAGCTGGCAGGATCTGTTGGGGATGCTGCAGGTACAGCTGCAGACATGTTTCTCCTCAGAGATCTAGCACTAGGGAGATGGTTTTCCAGCAGCAGGGAACACTAATATCACAGGAGTGAAAACAGAGCTACCAACTCATGTCACTTATTTCCATTACTGCCAGAAAGAGCTGGATTTAACACACAAAGAGCAAGGTTGTGCATACAGGGGATATGGATGTACACAACTGGAAAGAAAGGAAAAGATGTGGGAGCTGGAGAAGTGCAGTGTGATATGGGCAGTGCCCTGCAGTGAGGAGGGCAACAAGGTGCACGGTGGGGAAACACCACCATCTCAGTCCACCATCCAGACAAGAAACTTCTGGAATGATATATCCAGGGGAATGTACACAAGCACGTGGATGTGGCCATGACCCTGACACCCAGCAAGGAACAAGTCCATCATGGGGGAAAAGGGAAAAGCATGCCAGCCTTCCCTAAGTGATGCTGGAGCCTTGTGGGATTAAAAGCCATCATTGAGCAATAGACTGGGCAAAGAATCATCTTCCAGGACTGATCCTGCAAGACTGGCACATCTCAGCATGTGCCATATGTAGGCACTGGGATCACATTTGGTTTAAGTAGCGTTGACCTCAATGTTGAGACCAAACCTAAACACTGGAGGCATGGACAATTACCAGCCTGAAAACTCCCGTGCCAAAAGGACTCCTTTTCCAGGTCTTTTTATAACATGTTCTTTCCTGTCTTCCGATGGAAAGGATTTTTGGCAGATGATTTGGAAGTGGATAATAAATCTAATGCTAGGACACCGTGTCCAATTGCTCAGTAATTTCCTGCATGGCTCTCACCAGGAAGTTTACGCGAGGTGCTGCATTTCTGCCGCTTTACTTTCTCCTAAGGATACATTGTCATTGTGTGTGACACTCCTTATAATTCTGCCTCCACCTGGAGTGGCAACCCTGTTAAATTTTTAAAAAGAAAAGCTATTACAGGTTTTTTAGGAGAAAAAGCTGTCTGCTTGCCCGTGACCTCCCCTTTAACCCAAGCTCCAGATTTTAAAGGCATTTACAAAACTGCTCTGGCCGCTGCTCTAGATTTTCACCTAAACATCCTCAGCAACTTTCCCAGTCTCCAAAAAACAACTGATTTGAAATTTTATTAGGAGCAATAATTTCTTTTTGGAGGCGGAGGCTTTTGCTGCATTGAAGGTTGCAGATATCCGTGCACTGGTTTTCAGTGGTGAATCGAGTGATTCCCAGACACAGCCTATTTCCAAGGAAAACACCAGCCCCGGTTGCTGGGTACCAAAGACACTACAGTGCAGACTGGAGATGTGGGGCCATTTTTAAGTCTATGCTAATTATCACAATAAAAACCAGATCCTGCAGCGGAAGACCCATTCTGGGAAGAAATAATCATCCATCTTTCCTAGCTGTAGCCGTGCTGCTGGAGAAGAAGCTTATTTACAAAATGGCAATCTCCAGGAAAAAAGATGTTATCGTTGCCTGACAAAGCCATATATTCTGATACCTTCTGGGGGGCTCTGTCTGGAAAATTCCTCTTTGAAACCCAATGCCATAAACCTCAAATATGGAAAAACCCCATCCTGTTCAACAAAAGGCAGCTGTAGGGCTAATGCAACCCACCGTGACACAGAAATGATGCTTGGAGATCCCTGCTTTGAAATCCCTGCTTTCGGTTTAGAGCAGGAAAATCAAATGACCTCTAAATTATTTATATGTGAAAAGATGCTTTTAATAAAAGCATCAATGGTGTGTAAATAAAACCCAAATTCCTAAAGCAGACTTTCCACATTTTGTATGGTTACTTAAATGTGGATGAGAAACATCCTTTTTTCCCCCTGGACAAAAACATCCATCGTGCAGGATGGCATGAAAATGCCGTTTTTTAGTATGCAGGAAACACAAGAAGTCAAATAAAGCCATGAACCTGCAGAGTGGTTGTGAAAGGGATGAAGAAAACCCAACCAAGCAGCAGGACTGCAATCTGTTCCCATGCTCCCTAAAGAGGCTCTCACAGCAGATTGCAGTGCCAGACAATCTTAGGGAGATGGGAACCTGCACTTGGGTCCCAGCCAAAACACAATCTTCCTCCAAAAGCTGCTTGGTGCCACCACCCATGGAAAGGGCTCTGCTCCACCCTCTCCATCACTCCTAGCTGGGTATCCATGAGACCTACATCCAGTATTCCCAGGCACGTTCCCAGGGAGCAGCAGAACAGCTCCGGTACGTCGCCCTGCCGCAATGATGGAGCCTGAAGACGGGAACATTGGACCACAGGGACAGCATGTTGAAAGCAAAACATTTTATTACCATCGGTTAAGCTTCATAATGCACGCTTATGAGTAACAGAGAGGTTATATGGAGATCACTTTGCTCCTTACCAACTGCAGCTTCTGGGATTAAATGCAGCAGCTGTTGAGCGGAACGGGACCAGTGCAAAGAAAAGGAGAATAAAATACATTTGAAACGGTGGGGGGTAGCTTGGCAGAAAACAGGCCCCTGACTTGAAATTCAAAGAGAAAGGTGTATTTTTTTACTGCTGTACCAAAAGGCACAGCATCCTGGACAACAGCTGGTGACCAAGTACTGCTCTGGAAAGGCACCCCTGTAACTCAACACCCACCTCAGCAAGCAGCACCTGGTATGGCCACTGCAGCTCCCACACAACACGGGAATGTCAGAGTGGAACACTTCTCCTTGGGGCCACAACACCCCTGCAGTCCAGGATGCTGCAAAACCAGGAGCTCCTGACTAATCACACCCTCACAGGAAATTCTGGTGGCCATGGACCACCAGGAGGATGGATGACAACAGGACCTATCCTGAATTCTGATGGTTGATCTGATTCTCATCTAGCTCAGCCACAGCGCCCTGCAAGGCTCTCCTGGGGTTGACTCAGATGTGTGATTTTTCACTTGTTTTCTGTCCACTCCCATGAAACATTTTTGACAGTAAATGCCAGCCTGGGATGGTTTCTAAAGAACACAAGTTTCTTCCAGCAGAAATTGCCCCTTCAATCTAAGATCAAAAATCCAGTTATCTTTCCTAGAGGTCAGAGACCATAAAAAAGCTATTTTGGACCATCTGCTGAAGAGTCACTAACACACTTTACCAGCACCATCTTTTTTAAGCCCAAATCAGTTTACCTTCCAGCCCATCTTCCACAAGCAGCTTCAAATTGTATCAAACCCTATCCAGAGGAGCACTCTGCTTTCCCCTTTCCCGATATTACCGCTCTCATTTCACAATAGTTTCTGCATTCAGACAGAATTCAAAGGAGAAAATGCCTGCGCTAGTGAAAGAGGACTCCGGTTATTGCTAGCACAGAGCTACCAATTTTTCTTCTAGCAAACAAACCACTTGGCCAGAAAGGTGGGAAGCTCTTGGAAGACTGAGAGTCTGGAGGAGGCTGGTTTTTAGGCTGAGACAAGTGAAAAATCCCCATATTGTGCCCTCTTGCTTGTTTTGCACAGCATCTTCAGCCTCGCTGAGAGGAAGAGGCTGGCGTGGGTTTTGAACAAGGGGAGAGAGCACCTCAAGGGCTATTGCAACAGCTCGAGGGCTGCAGAGGGGAGCAGGAGGGTGAACTTCCCTCTGTGAAGAGCCTGAGGAGCGAGGTTTAGGGAGGTTATCCCAGCTTTAGAAGGTGCCTCCTAAGAGCAGGAAAGAGGTGTGAAAAGCAACAGGTTAAAAGCTGCAGGCAGGAGTTAAGTGGGCACCACCTCTGCTTCCTGCTCTGGATTGGGGGTTTTCTCGGGGTTTCACACCTATCAGCATAAAACACACAGTGCCAAGCAGACGGTTTTAAGCTCTCTTTAAAAGAAAAGTCTCTGTAATATGCCTTCACCAAGGTAACCCACAGTAAAAAAGCTGGCAGCATCCATGAAAATGTTCATCAGGCGACTGCAGCACCTTCCTCCTCTTTTTTTATTTATTTTTTTAAAACAAGACAGCTAGAAGGAACTTATCAGTGGTTAGCTCAAAGGGTTACCCCTGGCAGCGCTGAGGGATGACTGTGCTGACATCAGCAGTAAATGCTGCTCTGGAGAGGGGCCGGGATGCAGCAGGATTACGTGCACACTGCATGCTGGCACACGCTGATCCCAGGACAGACATGCCTCTGGGCTCTCCAGAGAGAATGCACCAGAGGCAGAAGAAGAAGGATGAAAGAGCTGGGCTCCTGTGGTATCCAGGATAAAGCTGTTGGCACCTTCCCTCTGAGCTGTAATGGGACACACAGTACCTGTGGGTGGTGGTCCCTTGCCTAGCTCAGGTGTCTGCTGCCACTTTGACCCAGGTGCCATGGGCAGGCTCTGGTGGTCCCTGGTCCTGGTGGCTCCCGCTGCAGCAACCAGAGTCAGCGCAGGACTGTAAGAGAGTAGACAGGAGCTTGGCAGAGGCACAGCTCTTATCTCCACATCTTCATGCTTTGCTGTGGGCACGCTCCTCCCACGTGCCTGAATTTACAAACCCACATCAAACCCCTGGGTTGATTCCCAAACTGATTTGGAAGCATTTGCTATTACACATGCAGAGAAAAGCGACTCTAATTACTCTGCACCCCATTTAAATGTCCCGGGGAGAATGAAATCCTGGCACTGCTCAAAGAAACCAAATTGAGGTTACACATAACAAAGGATCCAGGCATGCCACTGAGCCGTGGTGGGAAGGAAGAGCCTGAGCTCAGAGCAGCACTTGCAGCAGATGCAGCAAAGCTCATCCCTGGGGAAGCTGTCAGACATTGCCTACAAGTGAGATGGTGCGTGCCAGCTGCTCGGAGTCTGCCACCAGCACAGCTCCAGATCTGCCCCAGGGAACTGCTCCATGGAGCCCCCTCCACATGGGAGCCATCCCCGAGGGAATGGCTGGCTGCAGGGTTAAATAACTCCTGCTTTGCTGCAGCTTCACCCCAGGAATCTGCCCCAGCCCAGAGGTAACATCTGCCAGAGCCCCACCAGCCATGCAACAGCTGCAGAAGCACGTGAGAGCTGTGGAACAGGATCCCTGGAATGGCTGAGGCCAAAACACACCAAAACAGACAGGGAGCAAAACGACTGTCTGGGAAAAATATAGCCAGCTCCACATCTTTTTGTCCTACATTGGCTGCAGCAACTAGCAAATGCACGGTGAGGGAGGGAACCAAGGCACATTTGGGCTCTGCACAACATTTCCAGAGGGATTCATAATGAAAGCTTAAGGAAAAGATGCTGAACTTGTAAGAAAAAAAAAGAGGTTTAGGGCCCTCAAGCCAGGTCATGCACAAGACATGAACTTGGTGATCGAGCAGGAAAAAGGGACAACACTAGGAGGATCAGGCACTGCCAGCAAAGTGAGAGGAGAATGTCCCTATGCACTAAGCCATATAAACACCTACAGGGGTTTCTGCCTGTGACCTTGATGTTTTGCAACCAGATGGAGCAAGAAATATAATGTCAGCTTAAAGGATATGCTCTGATGTAAGAGGCACAGAAGTTTGGTTCACCTTGTGAAACAGTGCCCATTCTCAGCTTACTGGTAAACATTTCAGCCAAAAAACTCTCTCCCTAATTTTACCAGGATGGGGGAGATTATTAAAAAGGCTTAAATTAAAAAACTTCATCACTTACTACAGGCATGTGCACATAAACTGAGTTGTTGAATCTAGGATAAATGCTACTGCCAAGAACTAGATCAAACCCTTGCCCTCTGTTCTTGGCTGCCAGTAGCCTCTGCTCACCCCTGCTGGGACATCTACCTGGGAAAAACACTTTTCAAAGTGCCACCAGCACAATGCTCCACTTTTCAAACACTTTGCCATGTTTATTGGAGGCTTTGGAGAGAGACTGTCCTTGGAGGTCGCTCAGTTCCCTCAAAGATTCCTGTTCTAGGCAGCCCTATAGAGATCTCAGGAGTGTTCCAGATCTAGGAGCAAAGAACAAGCAGTGTGGTGAAGACAACCCAAACAGAAAACCCATCTACCTGCTGACTGCACACTGAGCTGCATTTACTCCAGAGTAGTGCTCCATCACCTCCCTCTCAGAGCCTAAGGTCTCTGGCCTTAGATTCCCCCTGCCAGCTGCCTGGGGGAGAGAGAGAGACTCTCCTTTTCCATCAGGTACCTCCCAACAAGGCAGCAGCACAGCAGCCTCCTCCATGCCCAAAGCAAAAGTGACAATTTGCAAAACAGCCACAGGCCCAGGGTGAACGTGCAGCGACAAAGCAGCTCCTGCTCAGCACCAGTTGCCAAGGGAAGCAATGGGAGCACTGCCAAGGCCAGGCTGGGCTCACTCCCTGGGAGCCCTGAGCTTTGCTCTCGTGCTCAAAGCCGGCGGGGCCACTGCTGCCAGCACACAACGTGCTCCAGATCCCCCTTGGACATGGAACAGCAGGGATAATTGATTTATGTTCAAAATACCAGGGCTGCATTGGCACACCCAGCCTTTTCCCTAGGAAGAGGAGGGAAGAAATAGCTGCCTGACACATGTGCCCTTCTGGAAGCTGCTGGGATGAATATACATCATACATTCATGTGCAGTGGTGACACTGTGGGACAGCAGGAGCTTCTCTCTCCTTGGACCTACACAGAACTCTCAGATCTCCTCGCACTAAAAATGTTACTGAGGGAAAGTTCATGCCAGTATTTCTGTGACTCTTGACACACAATCCTGGGAGATTTAGGAACATAAGGGAAAACCTGTATTTCCAAACATGCTGGCACAGGGAGCTTATATTGTCATTTATTGTGCTTTTCC
>NW_005054536.1:792848-799833 GCF_000277835.1 Geospiza fortis | reverse complement strand
CCTACATTTATGTTTGAACAGACTCATCAGAAAGCAACAAGAACACAACCAGGGCTAAAAATTACCCCTGGTGAATGGTTCTGTATTTCCTTCAGAAAGGATGCAGAAGAGAGCTGACAACTGCCTTTAATTATGTGTAAGAGCTGCAGCAGGGAAGAAACCAAACTGTTTTTATAACTCCTCTGGAGAGCATGGCCTGTAAGGCAAAGAGCAATAGAATTAGATGGAAGCAAGGGACACATGGACTGGACAGCAGGAAAAGTATCTGACAGGAAATAGGGTGAAATAGCTTAGGGAGGGAGTATCCACCTGGGAGTGTCCAGCATGGGAGATTTGAAAGGACATATTTTTTCCAGGTTGTTCAACTTGGGAAAAATATGGACGCTTCTTGCTCTGTACCCAGCCCTGAAATGCACATTAGAGGCACCCTTGCACTTGGCAAATTCAAGTTTAGTGTCAGGTAGGCTCCAAACCTTCCAAACACTACATTTCACCCCAAATTTCTCCCTGTCTTGCTTTCGGACACCATCAGTATTGATCAGCATCAGACTATCACAAGAACTCTCACAATCCTTTGAGGTAGGGAGGTGTCATCCACCCCCTTTTAGTGACACAGGCAGGATAAAGCCAAAGCGATCCCATCTCCATTATCAGGAGGCCCAGCTCCGCACACTGACAGCTTTCCCAGAGTCCAGACAATTACTCCAGCACTTCACTGGTTCAAAGCACAGCTTTCAACAGCTGTTGACACCGACCCCTGCTGCACCTCAGCCCTCAGAGTGGCAGGCCCAGGAAAGCAAAGGCGGTACAAGTGGTGATCATCCGCAGAGTCTTGTTAGAAATCACACAAACCCCTTTGCAAAGGCATGAGATTGCTTACTGAAAGCCACTTTCTTTCCCCTCTGATCCCCTCCAGCCTTCACCAACCCCTTTCCTTGGCAATGGAAAAGAGCAGCTGCCCCATGGATACACACAACACTCCATCACTCACTGCTGGAGTGGGAGGCAGCCAATGTGGAGCAAGGCTCTGGTGAAAAGCACACACAAGCATCCATAAGTTGGGATGGCACCAGCAAACCTTACAGGCCACCAACAACTGAGTGCTCCTCAGAGCTTCTGCCTGTATTCCTGGGCAAGCCCAGCAAGAGCCCAGCCACGTGAGCCTCCAAGAGCGAGCTGTAAAAGCAGTTACTCCACCCATCGGACACGCTTGGCCCTGGTGAGTTTGTTGGCAAGGTTAGACCCTTGCAGAGTATGTTACTGATCCCAAAGATGAAGGAGAACCAGCCCAAGAGAACCACCCTGGTCCCCGGGGAGTACAACATTAGGATCCAGGCTCTATGTCTCCTTCCCCAGCTCTGTGGGACTCCAGCGCTGAAGGTGCTGCCTATTCCTCCTACTAGGGATACAGCCATCACCGTGCTCTATGATTCCCTGAAGCACGCATCCTGTCCTCGCTTCCCTCCGCCCCCTCCTGCCTTTTCGTTCCTCTGCCTCGGTGGGAAGCGCTTATCTCTGCTCTTACTCCCCCTCTCCCTCTGCATTGTGCCAACAACATGTGCTCCCAACAAGGACCAGATGGGAATACTTGTAAGAGCCTGGGGTTAACCCGTGTCTTTTATCCCACATACTCTCTGCTGTTTTGAAATGCAGATTCTATTGCAGTGTAAAGATTTAAGGTTAGTAGTAGAGTATGTTGATATTGCTTGTGAAACCCATCTCGCTCCTATTGCACGCTGATCATCTCCAATACAGGAAACAGAACAGACAGATAGTCTGTTTAATGTCTCCAAGGGAAGGACCTATTGGAAACAGGGGGGAAATGAGTATTTGCAATATGCCCGTGCATATCTATCTCTAATACTCCTCTCTCCCTTGTCTCTGCGTTCATTTGTGCCCACACATGAATTCACAGATGTTGTGCCAGTGGGGCTGGGCACGAAGCCTCAGCTCTCTCTGGCTGCCAGCAGCCGCCACCGAGGGCCATCTTTGCCTCCAATTAATCTCTGCACGGCAAACAATCAGGACCAAGAGCAGATGCAAACTCCCGCCTGCCAGATGGATTTCCCCCACTGTGGTAAGAAATCTATCCGATTGTCTGTGTGTCCAACCAACACCTCCAGGGCAGGAGCTGTTACCCCTCCCAGTCTAATACTGGTGTGTTGGATGGCTCTAAAAACCCCAAAAAGACAGAATATGCCTCTTTAAGTTTCAGCTCTGTGCAGAGCTAGCGATTTCCGTGTGCCACTCCAAGCATTTCTGTGCAGCCTAGCAATTAAGAAGATGAATTAGCAAGTCATTAATGACAGTTTTACTGGGGGGGGCAGCCAGGCCCCTGGAGGCCAGGCTGGTAGGAACACCACCACATTCCCCACACGTGAGAAAGCCAGCAGGCACTTGCACCTTTCCAGAAGTTGGTGCACACGAGAGAGCCCCGAGGCTGCGGGTCCGGGTTCCGCGTGATGCCTCCCTCCTCACGGGGAGGGAGCGATCCAATTACATCCATCACAGAAATGCCAAAACGACATCCGCCTTATAAAACCTCAATTTACACTCTGACATTTCTGGAAAACCAATTTTTAATCCATGTCATCTATCAGGAGTTCTTGATATTTTACTTCACCTCGATGCTTTATATATACTGTTGCCTTTATTGAGGTGCAGGTGGGGAACTGAACACAGGCTGACAAAATATTAGGAAGAAAAATTGAAGTCAGCCCGTGAAGACTTCCACAGGTTTTGGAGGAACAGAACAGCAAAAGATCTGGCTTTAGCTTTTTCCAAATCCCCCAAATCCAGAAGCACCTTCTCCCCTAGCTGGGACTCTTTTCCTGTGGCCATGACAGCCTCGCTTGGGTGTAGCTTACGGTGCAGCCTTTAATTCCACTCCTTCTTGAATAAACTCTTAATTTCAAACACAACCTTTACTTGAAAGCAAAGGAGGGGAAAGGTGAATTTAGACATCACATCATGTTAAGTCATTAAAAATAAAGGGCAACTTAATTTTGGAGTAAGCAGCATAGAAAATTAAACAGAAGGTCTAATTTTCTTCAGGAATTCTTTCATAAATCGCATATATCTAGTGTATGTACAGCAAAAGTGGGAATGCCATGAAACTGAAAAGGCTTATTAGATAATTTCTGACCTGGTGCAAAATCTGCCCAGTGAAAATACACAATAATAAACTCCTTTCTACTATAAAAATTACTAGAATTGGAAAACAGGACTGCAAGTCACGCAAGCAGAAGGCTTCCTAACCACCAGCAGCTCACTTCCCCGGGAGTTTAGGTCACTTCAATAGGCCATAGGGGAAAAAAAATGATGCAATTATCAGACTAGGACATCTGTAGCTGAAAAAAAAAGTGCTGACATTGATTTTGGTAATTGCTCGGGGGTTCTTTTTTGTACAAAGGACGTGATTATAATACTTCTACTTGGGATTTTACGAACATGGCAGTACAGATTTGCAGAGCCAGGGGTTGTAAAATGGCACACAGACATGACGTGGCCGGCAGCTGCCTCTTTACAGCTCTCACCTTGCCTCAACGACGCCTCCAAGGAAGAGCTTTGCCTTCTTTTAACTACGCTTCCCCTTGCAGCCCTACTGAAAACCTATGGGATTCTTCCGAGGGCTGCGGCCAGGAGCTCGCGCCCAGCCCCGGGTGGAATAACGCGTTTATCCAGACCGGTGGTGGGAGCAGACGTCCCCTCCTCAGACTGCACTTCAGATAAATAAGGTTATTTTGCTACGAGCTACTACAGGCTACAATATACTCACATAAATATAGTAATGCCTATACGTGGATATGAATCGGTATATATCGGATACAGATAAGAAACACGACGACGAGTAGATACCAATAACCACTGCAGCTTCTCGCTGGATAAAGTCCACCGTCCATTCAGGCTGTACGTAGGGAGCCCACGAGGGAGGGTTCTGCCCTCTCCACACCAGTGCAAAATGCTTCCCAACCCTTCCATAGCTCTGTACTTTACCAGGAAAGCCGGCTCCGTGGGCCGGACCCAACACAACATTCCCCCAGCTGCAAGGCAGGGGAAGCCCCCCAGCCTCTTCCATCTGGGATAAGCTTTGCAGGGACCACCCCGTCTTTGGCGCCAGCAGCAGGGAAAGCCAGGTACAGGGCAGCTGCTGGGCTTGGTTTTGTCAAGACTACAAGAGCAAAGCTCGGCTTTAAGCCTCGACAGCAACACGGGGGCCCAGTTTGCAGAAGGGGCGAGGAGCCGCTGCGACAGCGGAGCTGAGGGCGCTCAGCAGCTCTGCAACATTGCAATGTAAAAAACCAAATCATCATCCCACTCTTGGTGGTTTGAGAGGATCCTCAATACAGCGCCTGTCCTCCTCTAACATACGAGTGGAGCTGGACCGAGCAGGATCAACAGGTCTCTAACAGACACGCGTGCATGCAGGAGACGGCTTCTCTCGGCATTAGACTACGTTACCAAAGCATCCCCTTACCGGAGCGGGAGCAGAAATGTGCTCCTAGCATTATTTACACAATATAAAGTGCATTAGGATTTAATAATTCAACTGACAGACTTTCTGCCGGGACCGTACAATTTCGAAACAGAGGTGAGGGCTTGAATAGGAAATTCTCTCATGAGAAAAAGAGGTTCAGACTGGTGCTCTTCACCCTGTCCTCCTAAGGATTGTTTTTGGCCGTTCTTTCTAGTGCAAATAAGCTTGTGTTTTCTCAAGTTTAAGGGACATGGCAGTTTCAGGGCGTCAGGAACGAACACTTAAAACACATCAGGGATTCAGCGTTCCAGAGCTTCTCACTGGGCCCTCCTGGGCACCAGCAGCCCGCGTGGTCACTGCTCTGGGAAGCTGAGGACGCACTGCCAAAAATACAAAGGAACCCGTTTCCGAATCTCACCGTTCAAGTCTTGCATTGCTACACTCCGAGTGCATCCCTACTACCCTCCAGCCCAACATCCGCTTCCCATCGCCTGGAAAGCCGTCCTCCCCCAACCCAACACCAGTGCTTCCCATGGCGATGGAAACCCAGAGCCACTGCTCTACCCACGAGTGATCGGCAATGAACGTGAAGATCCCGAGCCAGGTTTGGATACTAAGGTGCATCCTGTGCCAGGGGAGTAAATGCATGAGCGGATCCTACAGGATACCTGTGTGCCAGAACCCAGGCCAGCCATCGCTGGATTCCCGGGTGACATTTACAACAAACTAACGGCATTGGAAAGCCAATTCACTAACAAAAGATAAAGGGTTTTTTTATAAAACGGGCAGCAATAAGGAAAGCAATTTTGCATCCTTTTTTGCATCTTTTAAAACGGTGAAGAAAACATCCCTTTCCAATCACGAGTAATTTCCTCAGCAACGCTACAGGAACACAGGGAAGGCATGAGCACTTACAACACACACGGCCACTCAGGCTAATTCCAACCCAGGAGCTTTTACGATCCCTTGAGGCAAAGGTGGGCAGGGATGGGAGATGCCGAGCACACACAGAAACGGGAAGGAGAGCATAAAAAGTTTGTACATTCATAGCTCCGGTTTGTTGGACTAGAAGTGAATTTTTTTACCTCAGGCACTGTGACGGGCAGCAGCAGTCAGCAATGCGCTAACGTACGCATCAACGACTTATTCACTAAATTCTGGTTTCACACCATAACAGGATGTGGAGTTCTTTTAACGTGGGGTTTGGTGTTTTGTTTTTTTTTTTAATTGACCTGTTAAAACCATTGGGACGAAAGCCGCGAGAGCGCCGATGAACCAGGACCCCGCACAACGCCCGCTGATTCATCACGGTCCACTGGCTGTTGGAGTGATGGAGCGAGAAACCTCTTCCAGGTTTGAAAAGGGACCTGAAAGAGCAACCTATGGAGAAAGGGATGGGAGTTTTTGACACTAAGCCAAAGGCTTGGCTGCTGTAACTGCTATATGTGGTTTTAAAGGGGGAATCACCTAAAACAGTGAAATTAACTTTCTTACTTCTTGTCACAACTGTAACATTTTCCTAAAGGTTCTTTGGTGACTTTGGTGCAAGCTGTTATTTTTTTTCTTTTTTTTTTCTTTTTTTAAAGTTAAAACAGATTGACTAGTTTTAGTACCCAAACTAAAATCCAGATTATCCTCTTGGTTCCCAACCCTGTCTCCCCAACCTTTCTCATTACGACATTAACAGGCAACAGCATTCCGATTGAGCGTGGCCATGCAGTGTGCAGGTGGCTCCAGACTCAGAGTGGTGAACAGTCTGGTTGGAGTTAAAGATGTTTCTCAAAAGGTTAAAAAAATAAAACAGGTCATGGCTGCATGGTAAAACAGCTGGTCCACATGCACACTAAGCCACTCTGTAATGAAACAATTTGAGTGATTACAAATATCTGATCAGACATGGTAATGCCTGCTTAAAACAATCTTAAAGGTGAGCAACGCACTACTAGAAGTACCTGGATCTCAGTCAAACTCCCGCTGGTTCAGGGGGAAGGAGCCGGTTGCCCAAAGGCTGGACAAGCCCCTTATGCTATAAATATTCATTTTTTAAGAAACACAGAACCTTTCACCAACCTCCCAACCAGGTAATTGCACACATTCTCCCTCCAGGCAGAGAGTTAATATCACGAGATTTAAAATTACATCACAAAGACTCCAGGATGACAGCAAAACCTTGGGGCAGGCAGGCGAGATCGGGACTGGAGCGGCTCAAGGACAGCTCTAGCTCCGAGCTGGGGGGGAAGGTGGTAACGGCAGGGCACGGATGTTGTCTCCCCAGCACCACCCACAACCAGCACAACAGAAAACCCAACCGGGCATCCACCATAGCTTCCGAAACACGCCACGGGCGAGCGTGACAGAGATGTCTTTCTACACGAATCCAGTGGCGCACCCAACACCCCAAAGGTCTTCCCATGGCAGGAGGAGGAAAACACCCAAAGGCTTTCCTCGCCCAGCTCACACCCTGAACCACGTCAGTCTGGGAGAGGAGCCGGGATCCTCAGCCGCGGC
>NW_005054536.1:790821-792838 GCF_000277835.1 Geospiza fortis | reverse complement strand
CTCCATGCCTAATACAAAAATACCTTCTGAGATTTTGGACAAATGCATTAAAAAAAAAAAAAAAAAAATCACCAGCCTCTAAGGGGCAGAACATGGAGATGAGGAGTGGGTTATCATTCACTGCCATTAATTCAGGAGGCTGAGCACTCTGCTGTCCTGGGGTACTCAGGTGATCTGGTCAGCACAAAACTACAGGATGAACGACAGCTCTTCCGCCCTTCATCAGCACATGACTGAGGTCTGACAGGTTATCAGGACTTTACCCATAAACAGACTATCATTTCCAACTCAACAACCAGGAGATGTCAACTTTTAAACCTCTCTCCCTCCTCACACACAGACCAGAGATTCACATGGAGCTGATTTTTGCCATAAATGCTCTACGACAATGCTGCTTGGCCTTTGGACCGGGCACGGGCAGAAGCCAGCCCTGAAAAACTGGCGATAAGCAGAAACTGATACATTTCATGGTAAGGTTCAGGGCAGGGGTACTTTTGTATCATGTTTAAGTGCAACACAAGCCTTTTCTAGACTATTTAAAGGTCAGGGTGCCGGATTTTGTTTGTGCTGATACTCATACTTCCACAGTCTCCAACACTCGAAGCAGCTGACTCATACGGACTTGGGAGGTTGGTCCTTTTCTAAGACACACGGAGATGTTTTGGGCATAGTTTAACATGATAACCAGACTCCTATAACATTATGCACTGGAGTTAGCAAGAACTACCAGAAAAGGACTTTACAAAAAACTGGGGCAACTTGGAGTTACTATAGGTCAGTCCCTCTCACCAATTTCTGCTTGCTTTGTTTGGTTAATTGTCCAATGCACTCTATTCCAGACCCTCTTGCTCTTCACCACTGTCCCCTCTCGCATCCATTCTTTTCTCTTTATGGCTGTTGTAAATTCTCCTCATCTCTTCTTCGTACTTGATAAAATTTTCCCCGAACCGTGTCCACGCTTTGTAGGGAACTGTGATGGTGTTACGGTAGGGCGGCCTCACCTCACTTACCTTCAGGAAGATGCCGTACCTGTTGGATCCCACGTCGAAGTAGAAGCGTTTGTTGTCCACTCGGAAGGAGGTGCCCTCGGGCAGCTCCGGGGGCTCCTCACCTCCCCCCCGGCGATCCTCTATGTCCCCCTCGCCGTACTCTTCAATCAGCTGCACCAAAGCATCCCTGAACTCGATCATGCCTTGCGCCGGCAGGACGATCGTCTGCTCCTGTCCCAAGCCGTGGCCGAAGTAGCCGATCATGCCAGGTCCCCTGCTCATGGTCTGCCTAATCCGCAGGAAGCGCCCGCGCTGGTTCTCCTTCAGGTCCAGGTAGTACTTCCTGTTGTCCCTCTCGATGTACTCCGTTTTGAGGACGCTGTGAGGGGGCTCTTCGGAGCCCACGGAGGCCGGGGGCGAGGGTGGCGGGTGCTGCGGCCGCCTCCGGGGATGCTGCTCCTTGTCGTTGCTGTGCTCATGCCGGTGCCCATGGGCGCCCTTCAGGCCCAGGTGGGCGTAGTGCTCGATGAAGTCCCCAAGGCAGTCCTTCAGCTCGGCGGCCACCGACAGTGAGAGGGTCAGCTTGCTCTTCCTGATGTTGTCCTGCCTGCCCCTTCCTATCCAGACCTCAGCGATCTTCAGGAAGCGGCCGCGGGAGCTCTGTTTCACATCCAGATAAAACCGCTTCTTCTGGATGTCCACCCTCTTGGAGGCCAGCTCCTGGATCTCCATGCAGCTCCCCTGGGAGGAGGCAGGGTAGTGGTACTGCTGCTGGGACTGGGAATAAATGTTTCTGTGCAGGCCAGAACCTCCGAGGTTCCTTCCTCCTCCTCCTCCTCCTCTCCCTCTTTCCATCTTTACCAATCAGCTGGAAATAATACACAACAGAGACACAGATAACAACATCAGCACCAGGGGCCTGCTCAGCTCCTCGGCGGCGGCTCCGCTCGGTGCCGCTCTCCCTACAAAGGCTCCTGCATCCCTCTCCGCTGCCACTGGCACGCAGCATCGCAGCCCGAGGATCCCAG
>NW_005054536.1:776615-789628 GCF_000277835.1 Geospiza fortis | reverse complement strand
CCGGGTGAAACGGTGAGTGCGCTGCTGGGGGGACTGGGAGCGCTGGGGCACAGCAGGGCAGCCCCTCCCAGGGGGCCCCGGCGGCCTGCCCAGCGCTGAGGTTGCTCAGTGTTCGTGTGGCAAATCTGGCGTGTTAGCCGTGGCTGTTGTCGTGCTTTAGTGTAAAAATGCTTTTTGGTGTTGAAATGCAGGGGGGTGTTGGTTGTGCTGCTGTACACCAAGGGAATAGTCTGCTTAGCCTTGATAATCAATTAAAAATGAAGATATTTTCATAACGTTGTTCGGGCCTGATGATAGCTGACCTCCACATGAGTTGCTGACTGTTCTGATTTCTTATTCTTGTCGTTATTAGTCCCAGAAATGGATGTGGTAGCTGACCTGATTTCTTGTTCTTCTCTTTATTAATCCCAGCAATGTGCCAGAAATGGATGTGGTAGCTGCTGGCCTGCGGGATAAGTATCCCCAGTGGATGCTCACAGAGAACCAGGAGGAAGCTTCCTTGGGGCTCAAAAAGGTGGGTCCTGGCTCACTGCAGAACAACCCGGCTCTGGAGAATGTGTAAATGTTCAGTATAAAAATGCCCACGAGGAGGGACCATCCCTGAAATAGCTTCAACAGTTAGGTAATTAATTAATGAGGGAGGGGGAGAGCAGAAGCTGCAGTTCAGCAGCTTTTATTCCACCAAGTGGTATAAAATATATAATTATTTAGTTAGATAATTAATTAACAAATATATAATATTTATACACAATATAAATATAATTATTTGTATAATTATGTAAATGTAATATATAAATTTAGATACAATTTTATATATAATATAACTATAAATAATATAATGGATAATATTTATATTATATTAGTAAATATGAAATATTAGTAAATACACAATCATTTAGTTAGATAATTAATTATGTAACTGTTGCTAATTAATATATCATAAATGATCAATAGTTAGGTAATTAATTAATTAATGAGGGAGGGGAGAGCAGAAGGTGCAGTTCAGCAGCTTTTATTCCACCAAGTGGGAGTAAATGATTAGCTGATTAGTAAGTGGTTAGTAGCTTGGATGTGAAAAGTTATCAGGTGAAGCAACAGTAATTCTGACTTTTTGTTCACTAGAGAAGCTGGGGTAGGAACCCAAATGTTTTGATGAAGGGGCTGTGTGAGCCTGGCTGGGATGGGTGTCCCTGGTGAGGAGGGGAGTGGCGGATAACCAGTCTCTCCCAAATTTGCTTTCTCAGAAGCCTGGTGCTCAGAGGAGTGTTCTGGAGGATGGGCTGCCTTTCCTGGAGTTCTCTGGCTCTGTTGTTTATAGTTATGAAGCCAGTGACTGTTCTCTCCTCTCAGAAGATATCAGGTAACAGCTCACACACACTTTTTTCCATCTTTCCCTTGAGTGCTCCTGTGTTTTTGGAAGGGGCTCAGCTCTTGGCAGTAGTTTCCCATTTGGCCTTGTTGGTGGGAGGTGCAATTGCTGAGCCTTTCTGTCCCTCAGAGCAGAGGCTGTGAGGGCTCCAGTGCAGCCTGAGTGCCTTTCACAGGATGGATAATTCCATGTGCTTCACTGGCTTCATGGACAAGTGTTAATTCCTAATTAATCCATTAATTGGGAGTGTATGTTTCAAGAAAATACAGTAAGTTTGTGGTGCAAATAGATTATTATTTTCCCCTTTTTTTGTGGAGCACCGCTCATGATGCTGGGGGAAAAAAGTTGTGTACAACACTTCCAGTGCTGTGGGATAAATAAAGGACTGTCTTTCAAGGGATCCTGGGGTGAACCTTTTACAGGAATAAGAACTATTCCTTTTTTCCTCTGCCTGTCCTTGAGGCCTGTGGGGCCAAGTTTTAGTAGTGGGGATTAAAGGTTCTGTCCCTGTTGTGGTGCTGAGGGGGAAGAGGTGGGAAATTTGGGAGTTCAGGGAAGAAGGGAGTGGTGTGGGAAAGGTGTTTTGAGCTTGTTTCATTTCCCATTGCCCTCCTCTGATTTGACTGGGAAGGAAATCAGGTAGGAAATCAGTTTAATTTTGATGTGCTGGTAATTGCTGAGTGTCCTTCTCTGCGCCCACCACCTGCAGCTGTTTATTACCAATGTGTATTTGTGTTTGCAGGCAGATCTGCAGGGTTTTGCAGCATTTCAGGGGCTCTGTGGGTCAGCACCAAGTGCTCAGAGCTATGAGATGCTTTCTGTCCTCTGCAGGTGTGACATGGGGGTGTCACACAACCTCTGCTCTCAGTGCCAGGGGTTGGAGCAGCAGGGAAATGTGGGAATATCTGCTCATTTCCAGGCAGAGCCTGTCAGAGGGGGCTGCTGTGGGCTTTGACATCGAGTGGCCCCCATCCTACACCAGGGGCAAGATGGCCAGAACAGCTGTAATCCAGATGTGTGTGGCTGAGGACAGGTGCTACTTGTTCCACGTCTCCTCCATGGCAGGTACTGTGGTTCCTCTCTTGTTTGGGGCATGAGCTGCTCTCTGTTTCTCCTGGTTATCTCTGAACTGAAGCCTTGAGCAATGGCTGACATATCCTACCACATGGGACAGTAAAAACCCACCCTTTTCCTTCCCTTTCCCACCTAAAATAAAGGGATTTATTCTTTGAGTGATGCCTGTATATTAAGACTATCTTAGATGTGCTTGAAAACAGGGTGTGGGTTCTGATTATTTTTCTGTGTGGGAATATTTTATTCCACTTTTAAAAATTTAATTCTCTGCTCCTTTAATGAGTTTCCTGTTTAGTGCCAAAATAAACAGTGAACCTAAATAGAGCAGGCTGTGGGTTTTATTGTGTTTTGGTATTTTTGTTTATTTTTTTTTTCTTTTTTTAATTTGGCTTGGAAAGAGTCCTGGTTCCTGGTGTGATGCAGCTGTGGGGAGAGAAGGGGGTGTGCTTAGCAGAGGCTGAATTCATTATGGATGTGAATAAAAGCTTCCAAAGAGGGAAAATAGGGATGAGGGAGGGAGATTGCAATTTTATAACCTTTGGTTTAAAATGTTAGATTAAAACTATGCCTGGGAGAGATTTCTGATTTCCCTGGGGGACTCATGCTGAGGTATAATAGTGATAATTTTAATGTTGGTGTTCAATCCTTTGTCATTTAGAGCAAATGGGGTGGAAAATTTAATTGCTGGAGGCTATTCCATCAGGGAGGCTGGAGAGCACAAAGGAAAATGATGTGAGGAGAGGAAGCTGAGGGAACAAGAGCCATAAAGAGCTGCAATGCTTCTGTTTGTGGCAGGGGAGATGTTTGTGTGGCTGCTGTGGTACAGCTAGGGAAGTTTCCCTCTGGTTTGTTTTCCAAAGTGCCACCTCTTGCCTGTGGAGGATGCATTTTGAACTGAGTGACTTGGGCAGGGACCAGAGCCAATTTCTGTTTCTCATGGCAATATATGTGATCTGCAGAAATGTGGCCAAACCACAAGAAAAACCAGCAAGTCCTAGCAAAAAAGCTTTCTCCTGCAGGAGGAATTGGGCCTTATGGGACTGTGCATAAATGGCAAAACCACATTTATTCATTTATTGGGGAGATTGTTCATAATTTTCCATTTTTTAGTGTTTTTTTGAAGTTTCCTTACAGATTTCTCAAACTGTGGCCTGTTTCTCAGATTGTGGCTTTTGCACAATCTTCAACTTTGACTAACAAAAATGAAAAAATTCTCTTTTCTAGGAAATGGGGCAGGGCTTGTCTACTGGGGAGTGCCCATCCTGGAAGGCTGTAGTGATGATTCCCTTAGGTGAAAACCCCTTGTACATATGCAGGCTTTTATTTAGTAGATTTCTCTTTATATGTGGAGGATTTTCCATCTTTTCCCATGGCTCACATGCTTTGGGAATGCTGTAATTTGTCTGCCTGTCACAGCACCAGCTTGCTGCTGTCTGGGGGGTTTTTACCAGTTATTTTTTAAAGCTTTGGGGTGGATCTGCAATTTTCTGGTGCACAGGAAATTGGCAGTGGCAGCCAGCAAAGGGCAGAGACAATTGTGCACAAATAAAATCAGTGGTGCCAAGTGTTTGTTGAAGTACATAAATGCATATTGCAGGGCTGGGAAAAGGTGGTGTTTGCAATGAGAGCCAAGGTAGGTGAGCACTGTGTGCCTGTACAGTTCTCTGTGTTTGCAGGTACTAGATTTGCACTTGAGACTAATTCAGGGTATCCAGCTGTGGGGTCCTGAAGGTATGGATTTAAATAAGATGCTCTGAATTTTAAATGGGAGCAAACACACAGGGGAGCAAAAGGCTGTTATTGTTCAAGGATGAAGTGTCTGGGGCTGTTCTCCCTGCAGAAAATGAGATGAGAAAGCTGCCTGCTTTAATTCAGCTCTGTAAGCTTGAAAATACCCTTTGATCCAGGTTTGCTGTGCCATCAGTTTGGGAGAAATCAAAATATAAAATTGAATATCTGTGTGCATCTTTGAACACTGTGGGTTTTTGCTTCCTGACAGGACTGGCATGTTTGGGCTTGGCACAGCAGCTGGTTGGTGGGTTCTGTTTTCCAAATGCTCTTGATGGAGCAGCCCTGCCTTAGCTGTGAGTTTGTCTCCAGAGAATCTGTGCTGCTGGGTATTTCCCATGCTTATGGTTTCAACTCTTGCCCAGAAATGTGAAATAGCAAAAACTGTGAGGAAATCATGGGGAAAATAGTAAAATAATGTTTGATTTCATGTAATGAACACTGAGTTTTGAGAGTTGAAGTGTCTTTTCCAGTGTGTGGTTGCTTTTTTGTTGTGTGATTTAACAATCAGAAAGACAAATAATGTTTTGGGTTTTTTTACTTGGTTTGTTTCCAGGTAGGTGCAGGATGATTTGTGTATTTCAGGTATTTCCTTCTTGCTTGTCTTCAGATGACCCATCACAACCAGTTGAAGTTTTCAAGTCATTCCAGGGAGAAATCAAATAAACAGAGGAACTTTGGTGGCTTTTCCTTTAAAAGCCCAGGATTTTGCAGATGGCCTTTGTACTTGGATTTTGTCATTTCCATTAGACTCTCTGGCATCTTCCAGTATTTAGTTTCTCATGTTTGGGCTTAATCTATTTTAGGTTTTCCCAAGGGACTCAAAAGGCTGCTCGAAGATGAAACAATTAAAAAGGTTGGCGTAGGAATTGAGGGAGATCAATGGAAGCTGATGAGTGACTTTGAGATCAAACTGAAGAGCTTTGTGGAGCTGGCTGACGTTGCTAATGAGAAAGTAAAACTCTAAAACCTTTTTGTTGTGGGAGGGAATCTTGTTATGGTGCTGCTGTGCAAAGGGAGGCTTCCTTGTCTTGGTTGGAGTTCCATTCCAACAGCAAACTTGTTCTGTGGAATAAAGCAGAGATCTATTTTAACTTATTTCGAAACTGCTTAAAAACACCTCTCAAAGCCTGCAGAACTAACTATTGTCTTCCAGTGAGCCAGTTTTTAATCAACATCAGTCTCCTCTCAGGTCTGTTCAAGTGGTTACAAGATGTACCTTTTGAATTCAGCTACAGGTGCTTTTCCTTTAATTTTTGGTGATGGAAATGGCCAGATTGTCCTGCTGGCAGTGGTGGCATTGTCCCAGCAGTGGCTGAGCCTCATCAACAGGCTACAAGGAGGCAGCCCTGCTTCTTGGAGGGAGGCTCAAGGTCTTCCTTGAAGCCCTCCCTGCAGAGGTGTTTCTGCAACACAGTCTGGAAATGGATTTTCTGTGGGAATATCTGCATTCCTGTGATTCTCAGGCTGGTGTCCCCTCAGCCCTGGTATGGGTGCTGCTTCCAGCCCCTGCTGAGCTGCTGTTTACAAGGTGTGCTGCCTTTGGCATGCCCTGAATTTCAGTTCTGTGTCAGAGATGGTTTGATGCAGGGCCGCCTGTGCTGTCTTTTAGGGAAGGGAGCCCAAGGTTC
The DNA here is from genome assembly GCF_000277835.1 of Geospiza fortis. NCBI lineage: Eukaryota > Metazoa > Chordata > Aves > Passeriformes > Thraupidae > Geospiza > Geospiza fortis. The sequence goes on along the minus strand of NW_005054536.1, from coordinate 783,766 downwards.
ATTGCTTTCCAAATCTTTCTGATTTCTAGCACATCCCTTAAAGCTTTTCTTTCTGTGTGCACCTTACCTGTGCTTGGTCTCTCCACGTATTTCTCATTCCTTCTGTGGTGCAGCTCGGTGCTTTCCCTAGGAGCCCCTGTGGAGTTGGGATTGGAAATGATACAAATTAACTGTTTTGCTCAAGCAACAGGAAGAGCTGTTACTTCTCCAACTTGGAGTTTCCTGAGCCCCCCCCCCCTTTTTTTTTTCTTTCTTTTGACTCGGGATAATTTGTTATGAAGATGAGCAATGTGATCTCTGATAGCAGCTTAAAAGTCTTCTGCTGAAGAGAAAACAAACCAAAAATAAACTTGAAAGAGAACAGGAGAACAGGGTTATATATAATGGCACAATGGGAGGGGAAGGGGTGGGGCAGCCTAAAAAGAAGAATTGGGAGGGTTTTTTTAATACCAGACTCAAGGCAGTGAGCTGCTAATGCTGCACTGCTGCTGTTCAGCTCTGCAGTTGGGCACATTTTCCAGGCTGAAATAGCAGCAGACTCTGCCCATGAGGCCTGTGGATCCTTGGGCACCAAGGCAAAATTTCCCAGGCTGGCTCTGGGGACAGCAGGGTGCAGCCACTGTGGCTGACAAGGGATTGCCAAGGCAATTTGAGGCAGCACATGCTCTGGGGGCTTTTGGAGGCCTGGGAGTCCTGGGCTAGAGCTGTGCTTTTCTGGGTTGTGCTTGGCTTCAGCCTGACAAAAGATGTCCACCACACACAGGCAGGCTTTAATAATCCTGTGGTTTTATTAGGTAAATCCCTGTTGCTGGATACTGGGTTTTTCTAATTAGAAAGGCAAATAGCAGGAAAATCCTGGAGGAGAGAGGGGGTGCTGTTTAAGTCCAGGGCTTTTGTTTTATCAACCCAAAGGTTGTTTTGTACAGATGCTTCATATTTTTGATGTTGTGACAGCACTGCTTTGAAAAACTAAGTATGCTTTGACTAACCCAGAGCTCTTTGCTGCTAACAAGGGATTGAGTACGCTTTGCTCTTCTTGGGGAGGTGCAGATGCTTTCCTTTATAAACATATCCTCTGCTTTTGGTGTTTTGTTTGGATTCTTTTCCCCAGCTGAAGTGTAAGGAGACGTGGAGCCTGAATGGCCTGGTGAAGCACCTTTTTGGCAGGCAGCTGCTGAAGGATCCGTCCGTCCGCTGCAGCAACTGGGAGGAGTTTCCACTCAAGGAGGAGCAGAAGCTCTATGCAGCCACGGATGCCTATGTATGTACCACAGGGGATCAGCATTCCTCAGCCTCCTCAGAAGGGGGTGAATCCCTTCTCCACTGTGCTCCTAGCTGCTGGGTATTTTTTAGTTCCTTGTTACGATTTTCAGATGTGTTTCCTTCTGGTTTTGTCATCTTCCTTAGCTGCTACTTAACCCAAACCTTGTTAAATACCGTATGGGAGGTGAAATTCAAAAGCAGCTTGGGAGAAATACAGCCTTCACTGGTGGCTAATACAGGAGAACCACAATATGAATTGTCAGGGAGAGTTTAGTTGCATATGAGTTTTGTGCTTCTCCAGAAGTCCCTGTTTTTTCAGTAATTTGGATGAATTTTGGTTTATCTGCAATTCTGTGAAGGGTTTTGCCAATATGCTACCAGGTGCCACCTGCTTCCTGGGAGAAAATAAAGGAAAAAAACCCCTTTTTGTCTCTTATTTTTAGGCTTGGAGGAAGTGGGACAGTGGTTTCTTTTCTGATGTCTAGTTTAGTTAAAAGTTCAGCCATGTGGGGTTTAGCCTCTGTGAAAATCCTAAACAGTCTGGAAAAGATTTCAAAATTTTTTGTGCCTGGTTCATCCTTTGTAGCCATTTTTTTTCCAGGCAGTGCATCTTTCCCACTTTGCTCTGTTCACCTGGCCTGCCTTTTGGAGCCTCCCAGGAAAACACGAGGGAGTAACTTGTTTCTTTTTCAACACGTGTAGCCTAATTAGCACATTGCTGGCTTTAGGCTGTGTTTTTCTGTTAGAACTCATTATTCATACCTAGGGAAATAATAAACACACTGAATCCATCTTGGTGTGTTTGTAGCTCTTCTCGTGGAGCAGGGTATGAAATCTGAATGAGGTGAGCAGATGGTGGCACTGGGAGCTGAGCACTGGGAGCTTTCTGTGTGCAGCCAGCAGCTGAGATGACCCACTCTGGGATCTGTGTAAGAGGATCCATTCCAGAGGGAGTCCCAAGTCAGCACTTGGCCCTTAGTGCAGCGTTCTGTAGCATGTAACCTGGTCCTGATGGACAGTGGAGTCAGGGTGGTAGTTAGTGTGATGGGAGCCATATTCCAGTTTGGAATTCTGCTGGTCACACTGCATTGCTGCCATGATTTGCCTGATTAACTTCTGATGAATTTTTTTTTTTTTTGCTCAGGAGTACAGAGTGCTAATAGTTTCTTTTCCCTCCTAGGCTGGCTACATTGTTTATGAAAAACTGAAAAACATGAATAAGAGTGACCTGAAATTATGTAGCATGAACCAAGGTAAGTTGTCCATTCAGGAATAAGGAGTTTATCCCATGTACAATTGCATATTCCATTTCCCAGCAGGGAAATCAATATATATTAAAATAGTGCCAGGTTTGTTTGGCTTCTTGGTGATTCCAGATGACTTGCAGAGGGAGCAAGAGGCCTTGGATGCCCAGGGTACCCATACTCTGTGCCTATTTTCCATGGGATGTAGGAAGGTGCTCTCAGGGTGTTTGTTTGTGTTTGTCTCTGCTGTACACAGGGATGAGAAGAATTCCCGCTGTCATTCCAGTTTGTTTATGGAAACACTTCAGTGAGTTAATTTCAGTGCTGCTGATACAGGGACAAATACCTAATTTAAGATGAAATAGGGCCACAAAACAAACCGTGTTAGGAAGTAATGTTTTTATTGAGGCATATCAATAGGACTCAAATGTTTCAGAGCAGCTTAACATTATTTACTTGGTCAGAGAAGATTTTAAAATCTTAGTTTTTTGTTCAGTTCTGTGTTTCATAAAAAAGATATTACAGTTAGCTTAAGGCTGAAAAAGAGGTGGTGAGGGGATTGTTTCCTTTTTGTTTTAGCTCAGTTTTAATTTCTTGCCAAAAGCAGCAGTGGCAGTGCTGTCCCCTTGATCTGAGGTGCGGGATTTGGCCTTGGTTTAGTCAGCGTGTCTGTGTTAGCGGCTCTTTTCCAGGAGCTGGAGGGATTGCTTTGTTCCCATTGTGTATCGGTTTTCCCTGAGCTTGTGTGATGGAAGAAATGCGATGCTGGAATACTTAGAAGCTTGGCCTGATTCTCTGTGCTTGATTTTTTTTGAGCCCTGGGAAATGCTGTTTTAGCAGCTGTAAGTGTTGTAGGGATGCAGTCGCAGGAGTTCTTGACGTAGACATGTTATTATTACAAATTAATTGTTACAAAATAACCAGTTGTTGGACTTGTTACAGATGCCACATCTGAGGATGTGAAGGTGCGCTTGGCATCCCTGGCTGCAGAGATAACAGACCTGGCTTCTCACATCCCTGACTCTTCTGGACAACTGGAGAACTTGCAGAGGTCAGTTTTGCGCTGACTTGTCTCTACCTCCACAATCAGTGTTTTGTTTTTGATCCCCTAGGTCCCATACAACAAAGTACATGTCTTTCAACAGGCATCTGTTAGCTGTTTGTTTTCCAGGAAAATGCATTTCTTATATGTAGGAATATGTGTTTTCACTGGTCTGACTGCAAGGGATTTGACCCTGAACTTGGCTGAATTTTGTTCTGAAGTGTAATAACTGCTGCTGTAATTTTGCTTTACTTTCCTTGAGTTTACCTCCTAGGGCTACAGAAATACTAGCAGAGATATCAGGGAACATCAGTGCCTTGAAAACCACCCTGCTGGGCTCAGGTTCCCCTTCTGGGCTGGAGAGGAGCTGTGGTGCAAACAGAACACATTTGGAAGCCAAGTCAGCAAGTGTCAAAGCACAAAAAGGAGAATGTGCTGAGCAACCTGAAGGTGACCTCAACATCTGCTCTGATGCTACCCTGGCTGTCCTCTGGGAGGAAGAAATGAGTGGGGAGGAGGCACAGAGAGGTAACACTGCTCTGGAAAATGGGGCTCCAGCAGCCAGGGTCACAGACAGAGAGGACAGGGATGACTTCATGTCCCTGGACATTACTGAGCAAGAGCTGCAGGTCTTGGAACGTCAGGCTGCCAAGGAATTGGGCAGTGAAGCTGCACCCGAGGTAATGAACACTTCTTAACTGCAAATATTTCTTTCAGATGTTTTGTTTTTAATGGACAGGCCTCAGAGCTGAATGTTGAGTTTAATTATCTTGAATTTTCAGAAATTACTTTGCTCCTAAGAGAATTGTGTTGATTTTGTAGGAGGCGTGTTCCACAGACAATGAACAAAACGTGTCCTGTGTCATTGAGAGTGATGAAGAGCTGGAAATGGAGATGCTCAAAGTGAGTGCCAGAGGGTTTATTTTAAAATTGTTTATAATTATGCTGCTCTGGGAGCACAGTTAATGGGAGGGAATATGAAGCAGAAAGGTGCTGCTTGCAGAAAAGGGACAGAATAAACACAAGGATACCTAAAGAATTCCATTTGCTGGGGTTAGACTGGAGTATCATTGGCCTCCTGTGTCATCTTTACTCCACCAGCTTGGACTTGATCCACCTGCTAGATTAAAGTTGTTATAACTGGATTAAAAATTGGTTCCCCTATATTATTACTTGAGAGAGGCGTTTTATCTACCCTTCCATGCTCCAAAATAACTTTTTTCTTCTTAATTGCTCAGTCTCTAAAAGATGTAGATGATTGTGAAGGAGTTCTACCTGAAGGAGAGTCCAGTAAAGCCAGGAAAACTCCTGAAGTGGATGTAGCACCAGATGGTGATGAAGATGAAGGCATTGAGGAAGAGGAGGAGGAATATTTGGGTATGGTTTTTTAATAGTCTTAGTGCATGGTGAAATAAATTTTTAAAAATCACTGTCTGTAGAAGCAGCCTTGAAAACGCAGTGACTTTTAGGGATGGGTTTCTAAAAATGGGAAGGTCAAGCTTACCTGGATTTCTAAGGGGAGCTTGGACTGTGTGAAGATTAAAATACAAAGGTGTGCTTGGCAGGAGAGAGTGATGTTCTGCCTTGGTCAGCTGATGTCTGCTTCATGGGAGTAAAACTCACCTGGGGGTGTGGGGGACCAGCTCAGAACACAGCACAGGGGAGGTGACACCTCTGTGCTCTTCTGTTGCTGTTGAATGACAGAATTCTGAAGAAATTCTGCCTTGGGGGTGATTTTGACTTGCTTTGGGGATGTCCCTGTGGAGACAAATGAAATGGGGAAAAGCAGCTGAAATGTGAGGAGGAGCACACCTTGACTTGTTTGGGTGATCCTGTTCCAGATGATGCAGTTATGCATTGCAGTCCTATTGCTTTATCTCATTAATCAAGCCATATGTTCTCCTCATGCAGGGTCTCTGAGGAGCCTCTTTGCTTTTTTTAATCCTTCATTCCAGTGTGAAAATATCTGGAGTTTGAGATCTCTCTTTTCACTAGAATTGCCCAAATTCTAACACCTGGGCATGACAAACCATGAGTAGACACTTGCTTGTGGAGACAACAGTGCTTTATCTTTTTAAAATTCAATCCCAAAAGAGTGTTTTCTCCTCTCTCCCACTACAGATCCACTGCTGCCAGAGCCTGCAGAAAGCCACATCGTGTGTCTCAAGACCTATTTTGGGCATTCTTCTTTTAAACCGTGAGAGTGTTTTCTGTTAAAATGGACACTCTGGGGTAGGTGTTCCTGCCCTTCCTCCAACCTGGATGATGTTTTTATTACTATTCACCTGAAAAAAATGGCAATGAACAAATCCAGGTCTTTTTCACACTCTCTTGAATTGGAGATAAGTGATCCACAAACGCTGTGGAAACTGCAGGTGTTATTTGAGATCAGCGCACTTCTGCTTCAAGTGCTAACTGCCTGAGTCCTGTTAGAGATCCCCACTCGGGCGCTGCCTGCAGTACTTGGGGTGTCTGAGTGGCTGCAGCGTGCAAGGACACCACACTGAGGCAGCCTCAAGGGTCCCTTTAACCCACAATCCAGCAGAATATGCAGTTCCTTACAATTTACTTGTTATCTGTGGTGGCCAAAATCAAATATTCCCCTTTCTTTAATTTCAAGGGTCCAGTGGAAAGTGATCAATTCTCTTTTGGAAGACAGAAGAGATAATCTTGTTGTCATGGCAACTGGTGAGTTACCGCTGCATCCTAAGAAACAATAGAAAGTCATTCCCTTTTTGGGAGACAGCAGTACAACAATCATGGCTGGGTTTTTTGGGGTGTCAGAATTGTCTGTTGTAGCTGCATAGAAAGCGTGGTGTCTCACTTCTGCTTTTTTTTTTTCCCTCTCAGGCTATGGAAAAAGCTTGTGCTTCCAGTTTCCTCCTGTTTACACTGGACGAACAGGAGTTGTCATCTCCCCTCTTATCTCCCTGATGGAGGACCAGGTGCTGCAGCTGACGTGAGTGACATGGTGGCAGTGCCAGGCTGCTGCTGGCTGCCCCTGGGCATACAGGGAATGCTGCCTGTGCCCTTGCTGGGTGTTTCTATTTGCAGCAGGCTCTTGGGCTGTCAGCTGCAGGGCTTGTGTGTCTCAGAGAGCACACGCAGCCCTTGTGTGACTGTCAGCAGTCTCACATCCCTGGGTTTGCCATGTGGGTGAACCAGAGGCTGAGCTTGCAAAGGATGGATGCTGCTGAGAGGTTTCTGAAGGCACTTATTTCTGGATTCACAGGCCTTTTGTGTCCAGACCAGAGTGGTGGGGGAGCTGTTTGAGGCTGTCAGGCTCGTGTCAAGATTTGCTTTGGGTCTGAGGGGTGACATCTGAACCCAGTATAGCTGGGAGCTGTTGGCACTCCAGATCAAAGCTGCAGCACAGGCTTTCAAGAGGGACAAGTGTAGTAGGTCTCCCAACACCTGACCTCTTCACTTCCTCAGAGATCTGAGGGGGGAACTTGTGGGTGACACCAAATCACTCTGACATGGGTGGTTTTAGGTGTTGTCAAGATGAATCTCTTTGATTTTTAATACCTGATAATGCTTCCTCCACATGTATTCACTTCCTATTGTAAGAGCCATTCACTTCTGACGCTTTTGCACTGAGC
>NW_005054536.1:769118-776588 GCF_000277835.1 Geospiza fortis | reverse complement strand
TTGGGAAAAGGAGTTTTTTGTGTTAGAGGGGATATGAAGGTGCTTTGAAGTGAAGAACACCAGTGACATGTGGCATTTTCTGCTGCATGTCGTGGCTGTGTGCAGATGAATGGCTGGACAGCCTAAGCTCTTTGACTGTTGCTCAGCAGGGTGTCTCAGTGACTTTTCCACTGTTTTCCTCAGTGGAAGGGGTTTATTCGCTGCCTTCTCCGTGGGTCATTCATTTTGAAGGCTGAGGAGACTGAATTTGTACAGACTGCAGCAGTTTGTCTGTCAGTCTGGCTGCAGTTTGGACTGAGCAGCTGTGGAAACCAAGGGCTATGAGACAATGCAGCAAATCACCAAGCTAAGAGGTAAAATATCAATCAGTTGGGCTGGTATTTATTATGCCATTAAAAACCAGCCACCTGATTTAAAACAAGCAGATGCAGCATCAGTAGCTCACAAAAGATGGAACAAGGTAAAAAACTGTGGGCTAGAAAGGCTTATATCCAAATGTGAGGAGCTGCTGCAGTGAAGACTTGAAGAAAGTAGATTTAGCCTATTCTTTTGCATGTTTTAATTGTGAACTTGTGCAAGGAAGATGATCTTCCTTTCTCTGACTCCTATTAATCCAGTGTGTGTCTTGTGGAGGGGAAGTGCAGGAGTGTTTGGGTGGCAGGAAGAGCCATGCACAGCTCCTGCTCTTTCAAAAGGTGTTTCACACAAAGATTCTTGAAGAAAGCGGTGTCTGACCTCACAGCTTGAACTTCCTTTAGAAATGCTGGCACAGGCTGGAAGCTAAAGCTTGGAGAGGGAGTCTGTTCATGACTGTACTTTTTTATTTCTGCAGAATGACAGGGATTCCAGCTTGTTTCCTTGGTTCAGCTCAGTCAAAACAGGTCAAGGATTCCATCAGAGGGTGAGTTTAAGCCAAGCCTTCTGGTACTCTGGGGTGTGACAAAGGGCTGCTAAGGGGGTTGGGATGTCTCCCTGCTCCATCACCACTGAAACTGCTGGTTCTGGCCCAGCCCTGGGACCTGGCACTCAGGATATTGTTTGCATTCACCCAGGCTGAGAGTGTGGGAGGCTACAGCCACCCTCCAGTGCCTTTTGGCTGGGGGAATGGAGCTTATTGACTCAGCTGTGTTCTGATTTATACCTGATTTTAGTCAGGTTTTAGGCCTGTATCTGTCAGCACCACAACAGTCCCTTCTTATTCCAAAGGCTGGCAAATCTGGTTTTACTCTTCCTGCAATGCTTTGCTTTCCTGTGGTTCTGGAATGTTTTCTCTGGACTTCACTCAATTCCTCTTGTTTACCATCAGAAATCTGTTGTTCTCATATTGTTTTTCAATGCCATCATGATTTTATTGAACTGAATTGTCTGGGGTCTTCTGTGTCAGTGTATTTTTTTCTGATCTTTCAGGGGTCAGTACAGAGTCATATACATGACTCCAGAGTTTTGCTCAGAGAACTTAGAGTTACTTCAGGACCTTAACCGAACTGTTGGTAAGTTGGAGGTAAGACTGTGGGTGAGTTGCTAGGCAGCTTAAATTGATCATTATGTTTAAGCCTTTTTGGTAATTGGAGACTTCTCACCCATTTCTTGGTGAGAGTAGTGACACCATTCATTCCCATTCATCACACAAGATGAAAAAAAAATCATATGAGTTTGTCTGAGACCATCAGGCTTTGTGTTACAATCCAGGAAATACAACAAATGACAACTGGAATTCTTACTGGTGACTGATTAAGAAGCAGTGAGTGGGAAAAGCTCCTGCTAACTGGAGATTTTGAGCCATGTGAGGGATGTTGGATGAATGGTGCTTGGATTGTGGTGGTGGGGGGGGAGACTGTAAAAGCTCCTGGACCTTTTTTATGAGAGAGGCCCTAAAGGTGGTGCAGCAGAAAGCATTCTAGGAATAAAACCCAAGCCCTACTGGTGGTTTCTCAGGAAAGCTGGAGCTTGCTGTGGTTTTGTGTCCCCCAGGTATCACCCTCATAGCTGTGGATGAAGCTCACTGCATCTCTGAGTGGGGCCATGACTTCAGGATCTCCTTCAGAAGTTTGGGCTTGTTAAAGAAGACTCTGCCCTGGGTGAGGTTTGGCTGAGTTGGGTTTCTGATGCAAGAAGAAGGTTTTGGGTGGTAGTTTGGAAATACCAGCCTTTTCATGTCATGCTTTGGGTGTACTGACCATGCTGGTTGGGAGCTGGAGCATCCCTCTCAATGATTGGGCTTTGTAGGTTTTTCCCTATGTTTAAACAAAGGGTGTTCTGAACTTGGACTACCAAAAACATAAGAAAATTTAAATTGCTTTGGATTCCTGTGCTGAGGAAGATGATGTCCCTAAGTCCCTGGTTTCATATTAGAGGATTTTATTTTACCTGACCAAGTGGCTGGTAGGAGCATGCCACTGATTTCTGGACGCTCCTCAAGCACTTATTGCATAAACTCAGAAATTTAGACCTGAACTTAACATGCTTTTATTGTCAGTGTCATCCTATATTCCCTAAATTTAGCTAATCACAGCAGTGAATTACTGTGGTCTCGTGGAAGATACATTCAGAATAAAACTTTGCATTTCAAGTGTTGTGCTCCTGTCTGCTCTCTCAAAAGCTTCAGTCTAAAATGTTCAAGAAGCTCAGTATTAACTATATTTTTTCAAGTGACTGAATTTATCCAATGATCAACATATTAAAGTGCCTGTTTAGGTTCTGAATCAGTAGACTCTTGAGGTTTTTGTTGTAAAAAATGCTCAGTGAGAGGTCATCAATGTTGTTGTACATCTCTTTGCAGATCCCCATTATTGCATTGACTGCAACTGCGAGTCCCTCGATCAGAGAGGACATAGTGAAATGCCTGGACCTGAGGAATCCCCAGGTCACCTGCACGAGCTTTGACAGACCTAACCTGTACCTGGAGGTTGGACAGCAAAGTGGAGACATCTGTAGGGATTTGAAGCAGTTCCTAACTAGGAAAGGAAGGTAAGGATTTAAGCCTGGTTTTGATCCCTCAGGTGTGTTTTTTTTTACAGGCAGGTGGCTTTTTTTGTTCTGTGTCTTTACATGATGATGTTGTTGATACTTTCAGCAGTTCTGTGTATGAGTTTGAAGGCCCCACTATCATCTACTGCCCTACAAGAAAGGCCACTGAGCAGGTGGTGTGTGCACTGAATAAACTCAACGTGACCTGTGGTACCTACCATGCTGGGATGGGGAACAAGCAGAGGAGGGATACTCACCACCAGTTCATGAGGGATGAAATTCAGGTATGGAGGAAACAAAAGTCTCTTGGGTCCTGTTTAGAAATGCAGAGTTTTTGGTGGAAGGAAATTTTGCAATATCAACCTGTGTTAGCCATGTCCTCTGTCTGCAGTTCTGGGTGAAGAAATTGCTGGTCTGTGCTGACAGGAATAAGATTCCAGGTGTATCTTTTGAATTTCTGTAGTAATTCCCTCAAAGATATGTGGTATCCAGGGAAAATGGTGGTAGCTGGAACAAGAGCACAGCTTCTATGAGCTGCTTCTTTCCTGGGCAGCAGAGATATTCTGGGACTCCTTGTGTTCCTTTTCATGACCTGTTTTGTGCCTATTGAGAACACCTTCTTGAAAACACTCCTGCATTTGCCAAAGCACATCATCCCTCTCAAGGTTACAATCCTATGGCTGTGCCCTGGCCAAAGAGGGCGTGAAGCTGGTGTAGTTCGGGCTGGATTTTGAGGATGAAGATTCCCAAGTGTGTGTGAAGTAAGCCAGACCTGTTTTTTGGCACGTGGCTGCTGTTTTGCAGTGCGTTGTGGCCACAGTGGCCTTCGGGATGGGCATCAACAAGGCCGACATCCGGCTGGTGATCCACTACGGTGCCCCCAAGGAGATGGAGTCCTACTACCAGGAGATGGGCAGGGCCGGGCGTGACGGCCTCCCTGCTGCCTGCCACGTCCTCTGGGCTGCCACTGACCTGGCCTTCAACAGGTACAGCCCTGCCCTCCCTCCTCAGGCCCTTTGGCCATGGCTCACTGCACTTCAGTAGCCTGTTGTGTTTGCGGGGTACCCTGACGAAGGAAGGAACGATGGATCTGACTCTGTGTTCTCAGAAGGCTAATTCATTATGATACTCATATTAAAGAATGCTATGCTAAACTATACTAAAGAATACAGAAAGGATACAGACAGAAGGCAGCTTGACCCTGATTGGCCAATAAGTCAAAACAAATAATATGAAACCAATGAAACAATCTCCAGACACATTCCAGATGTGAGTACAACACAGAACAAGCAAATGAGATGAGAACTTGTTTTCCTTTTTCTCTGAGGCTTCTCAGCTTCCTGGGAGAAAATCCTGGGCGAAGGCATTTTTCAGAAAATGTGGCTGTGACAGTAGCCCATGGGCTTGGAAGAACCTCTGTGTCTCTCTGCTGTTCTGTCCTCTTTGGGATAATGTTGGGAAGAATATGAATGAAGTGCTCTCCTGAGTATCCCCCATGGTGCAGAAGCAGGCAGGCAGCTTGGATCTGGTTTTAGCAGGATACTTTTTCTAGCTCATCCTGGTGAATTGGAGGGCATTGTCTGGCATGTTTCATTTTTGATGTGTTGGCAGTGGTCAGCATTTAAGGCTGTGCGTTTTTTGCTCCTGTCTCAGGCGCCTCCTGGGCGAGATCCGCAACGAGAAATTCCGGCTGTACAAGCTGAAGATGTTGGCCAAGATGGAGAAGTACCTGGTGTCCAATGGCTGCAGGAGGAAGTGAGTGCTGGCAGCTATTTAGTGCTGTGTCACTGCAGGTAGCTTTGCTAAGAGCTGCTGGGGCTCAGGCACAGCTGGGGGCTATAGCCAGAAGGCAGCTCAGGCTCACAATGTGTTCCACAAGCACAGAACATTCTATTCTGTATTAATAAGCAGTATCAAAAGTACATCCTTCAGCACATTCATACATTTCCTTGTTTGCTTTTTTTTTAAAAAAAAGACTTTTTCTTTAGAGGAATCAAGACTAAATAATTGGTTCCCCAGTGAATTAATGAATGATGTTGATTTTGACTCCATTTTCTGCAATAAATTTCATGTGTAAATTCTTGGTCTTCTATTGAATTCTTTTTGTTCCCTTGGGTAGAATCATCCTGTCTCATTTTGAAGACAGACAACTCCGGAAGGTTTCCTCTGGCATCATGGGCACAGAAGAATGCTGTGATAATTGCAGGTCCAGGTAAGCTTTCTTCCCTCAAGGCTGATCCTAGAGGTTATGTTCTCTCAGCCTGACTTAGAAGGCAAATTGTTTAAAAGAATTGACTTTCACACATCTGATCTGGCAGCTGTTCAGCCTGAGGTTTATTTTTGGGCATCTCCCTAACCTTTTTCCAGTGAGTCAAGCAAACTGTGATAAGCTCGAAGTGAGGCTGTGGGAAAGCCTGAAAGCAGAGCAGGATCACAGTTCTTAAAAGGGGATTAGAGCACCACTCAGTGAAAAACTCTTCTATTCATCAGTTTAAGGCCTGTTAGGTAATTAATCCCAAAGGACAACACTTGCAAATGGTGTGTGGTACCAGGTGTTTAAGGCTAAATTGCCCCAGTGTCCAGGGAGCTGTTCTCCTGTGCTGACATGTGCTCTTTTAACCTTGCTAATAATCTCATGGATGTGCTGGGGGGGACTCAGGAGGCTGATAGTCAGGGAGGCATGAGCAGAAACACATTTGTCATCTCCTTCTGTAGTTACAATAAAGCTTTCCCTGAAGTTACAGTGAAGCATTCCTTGCTCTGGCTGTTAGCCTGATGCTTTCTGATCCCAGGTGAGGTGTTAGACTGTGCTGCTTTCTGGAGAAGTGTTACCAATTTAGCTACTGAATTTCTGTATGTCGAGGATTAGGACAGCTTTGCCTGGCCTCTACTACAGCTGAGTTAAAAAAGAATTTAAAAGATCATAATTGCCCTCTTTGCAGTCACCTTGCAGTGCTACTAAAGAGCCTGATAGTGAATTTGTATTGCAGAACTGAAATCACTTGAAATAGGTAGTTATTGTTTTTTCTCCTTAGAAGTGGTTTGTGCCAGTAATGTTTCAGTGTGTTCTTCCAGTCAGTAAGAAAGAGCAACCCCACTAAAGGCTATGTATTTCTTTACTCCTGGTTTTGTTTTTCTTATTAACAAACCTTACCTAGCCTTTAGTGGGGTTGCTCTTTACTCCTGGTTTTGTTTCCTTTATGTTGTTAAAGAAACAGGAAAAAGCTTTAAAGTGCAGTTAAAGAAATGTTGGGCATGCCCAAACCAATGCAAATATTTTGATATTGAATTCCAAAAATTGCTGAGACAATGTTCTTAACAGCAGGTGTGGTGGAGAACTTCCTGTTGGGTTGGGCAGGTGTCTGAGAAGTTATATGGATAGAAATAGAAATGTGTCTTGAAGTTACATTGATACAAATAATTTAATGTGTTTAGATGCATAGAACAAGGACTGACATTAGAGACTAGGTACAAGTAATCTCTTATTTCACTTAATTATTTCTTTAATCACTGGGTTGACAGCATTTGGAGCAAGGGAGAGGGGACTTAGTTTGTTTGTGTTAAGCCTGGCTTCTTTTGTGCCTTGCAGTGGCTCCTGCCTTGCAGTCCCCAGTGACTTTGAGGGTGGATTGCAGGACTTTGGGAAGCAAGCACACCAGCTGCTGTCTGCAGTGAGTGCCCTGGATGAGAAGTTTGGGACCAGAATGCCAATTCTGCTTCTTCGAGGGTCTGTAAGTGATGGGGCGGCTCCTTGTGTGTGTTCTGAGGGGAGGGGCTGTGACAACCCCATTTAATTGATCCTCTTAGTTGATCTGTCCATCAGTACAAGGATATCCATGCATGTTCATGTGTGTGCACCATTTTTCTTGGAGAGATGGAGGTTGGTGTAGAGAGGTAGTCTTGACTTTGGGAAGCTGCTCAGCTCCACTCCCCATGCAAAAGCAAGGTGATTGTCCTCTAATTTTTTGTGAAAATGCATCATTTTGATTATCTTGAAAGGAACAGCCTTTTCAGAATTAAGGATAAACATTTTGGCTCAATTAGTTGGCTTATGTTTAAATAAAACAAAGAATGGCCACCACTGTATCTTAGTGTTGCTGTCTGACTTTGAGTACTGAAATAGCATACCAAAGTATAAACTAACTTCCATACACCTTTAATTTTAATTGTTTTGAAATGCTAAGCAAGAAAGTCACTGGAAATAAATAAGAAAAAGAACAAAATATTTTTTATGATTACAAACTGAGGAGGTTAGGGTGAGTTATGTTCCTTGTTTAACCTTTTATTGCAGTTAAGCTGCTGGTTGTTACACAAGTGCATCTAGGGGAAATGAACTTGCCACAGCCTTGGCAGGAAGTAGATTAGGAGTGGAATAGCTCAGAGGAGGCTCCTCACATGCTGGGCTTTTGGTTTACTGGTTGTGTTTGAAGTTTCCCTGTGCAAGGAGTGCCCAAATCTGACAGGATCTTTCCAACCTTGCAGTGCTCGCAGCGCTTGCCAGAG
>NW_005054536.1:761635-769083 GCF_000277835.1 Geospiza fortis | reverse complement strand
AAACTGGTGGAAACTGCTCTGCCAGCAGCTGATCATGGAAGGCTTCCTCAAAGAGGTCTCAGCCCAGAACAACAAGTTTGCAACCAATTGTGTGCTCACCCAGAAGGTACTTTTGGTAGTGAAATGACCCACTGAGAGCTCCTCCTGAGTAACCCACAGCTAAGCAGTGTGGTTTATTTCCTACAGGGTAGGAATTGGCTGTCCAAGGATGGATCTGCCCCAAATCCAAGTCTTCTGTTACAGTCCAGTGAAGACCTGAATCTGCAGAGATCTTCTGCCAGGTAATTGTAGCACGTGTGTTCTCTTGAATCAGATCTGTCTCTGAACCCTGCTTTTGGAGAGGGCAGGGTTGAACAGGAGGAGGCTTTGAGATCCTCAGTGTTCTGTTTTCTTTGTGCAGAATAACAATTCTAATAATTAATCAATAACTCGATTTGCCAAATGCGTCCTTGTACCGACTTGAAATCAGTTTATTTAGCAGAATGTTGGTTTTTGTTCACTGTACAATAGAGTTAAGATGTAATTAATTGCATTACAGCAGCAGGCGTTCGCCTCTGCTCGCCAAGCAGCGCTCCCCAGGCACAAAAGGAACAGCACAGTCACCAGGCAAGCAGGTCTGTACCAGTACAACCCTCCTGCTGTGTCATCCATCCCTGCCCATGTTATAAAAAACCCAGCCCAGCTTACCCCAAGTTAATTTTTATCAACAGCAAACTCAGTGAAAAGATGGTAAATCAGCATTTGTCTTGTTGTTCTGGTTTTTTTATAGGTATCTCTATATGAGATGTTCTCTTGTTACAGAAAAGGTCAAACTCCTCCAAGAAACACTAACATGGTTAACAGGTACAGTATTTGGAATTAAACCAGCTTTACCTAATTTTGACTGTGTAAATGGGGATACTGCTTGTTGGGGGATTATTAAAATGAGCATTTTTCTGTGTGAGGGGTGTGGAAATGTTTAATGCATTAAAAAAAGACGAGTGCCTAAAACTTGCTGTACACTGCATCATTACATTTCAAAATATATTGTATTGACAAGATTTCACAGTTAACATCAGGGAGCATGGAGGGCTCTGCCTTTCTGCACTGGTCTGGAGAAGACTGAGACCAACTTGAGGCTCCCTCAGGTCAAAAGAAATCAAATAACCTCTTGCAAAAAGCAGACCAAGTAATTTGTTTTCCTGGCTCACGTGCTGCTTCAGATTAAATGCACCTTGTGCTTCTGAGTGGATTCCTCCTTCAGGCCACCATTCTGGTGCTGGCAGATGACAGGAAGAGGCTGTATCAGTTAGGTGAATAGTTGCCACTGCAGCCATGTGAAGAGAGATTATTTTAGGGACAGTTAAAATCTGTAAAACCAAGTTATTTTGGACTGTGCTTAGGAAAGGAGTCTCTTAGTCCAGCTTGTGTGTTGACAGATGTTGCAGTGTAATGCTGGCAGTCCAGTCAAGGGTTAATGTCCCTGAGCTCATGGACTCAGTGGGAGTCTGGATACTGCTGGTTGTACCCCAGCCAGCTCTGGGTGCAGAGCTGGCAACATAAATTGGGCCTTGAATCAAGTGATCTAAAGCAAAGCTTGCTTCACACTTGATTTTTTTTTTTTTTTTTGGTAGTGTTTCAGGGCGCTCACCATTGAAATCTCCTTTGAAGCCCCAACAACCAAGTGCTTCATCCAGAGAAAAAGAGCTTGAGGTAAGCTTTGCTGGGACTGGGAGGATATCTCTGAATTGCAGTCAGCCTGCAAACCACAGTTGTTCTGTGTTTGAGCAGAACAAAATTACTTAAAATTAACTGAAAACTACAAAATTACTTCAAATTACTGGGTTGTTTTAAACAGGAGTCCCAGAATAGGACTGAAATACACAAGGAGGGGTTAATGGATGGCAGGGTTTTTGTGTATTATTGGGAAGATCAGGGAGGGGATAACTTCTGCTCTTGTAACAATTGTACCTACAAGTGATGTGGAGCTGCTTCCTGAGAATTTGGCTCCTTCCTTCCCAGACTGCTCTGTATGGCAAGCTGCTGACTGCTAGACAGAAGGTAGCTAATGAGAAGGAAATTCCTCCAGCTGTCTTGGCAACCAATAAGATCCTGGTGGAGATGGCCCGGATAAGGTAAAGCCAGCACGCAGACATGTTGTACAAACTAGGGAGCATGCAAGCCGAGCCACAAATCCCTTTCCTGCTTCTCTTGGGGGAGTGGAGGCATCTGAAGTGCCTCCTCCAGCTACTAAAAGGCAGCAGTATTTTGGGATTGCCTTATGTTGTTGCATTCTTCATCTAAACCAGGCCTACGAGCATCGAGAACCTGAAGAAAATTGATGGTGTGTCTGAAGCCAAGTCCACCATGTTGGTGCCTCTCCTGGCTGAGATTAAGGACTTCTGCCAAGCAAACGCTTTGCAGGTATGATGAAATCAAGTGTCTTCTCCTTGGCAGGAACATTAAGGATGGGGTTTGCTCTGCAGCTATTGGAGGGCTCCATGGACTTGTCTTTCTGTTTCACAAAAAAAGCTTTGATCTAGCAATAGGAATCAAAAGCATGTCTAGTTTTATAGTTGTTTTCAGGAGGTCTGTTTTGAGAAAATTTAGCTCAAATTGAGAAGTGTCCCATGCAGATTGAATGCCACAGTTTGTTCTGGGGGAGTAGTTTCACATGGAATGAGGAATACCTAAGATGATGTGTTGGCCTGGGCACTTTGTTCTGGCTGATTTTCTTTTCCAAGTTCCTTGGATGGTGCCATACTGGTTTTAGTAAGATGGGAACATGTGGATGTCCGTCTGGATTCCCTCCTTGCTTTAGTGTTTCCTCTCTTGACTTTTTTTAAGAACATGGAGTTGGAGTCAAAACCCACCTCCAGAGAGATGAGTGGTTCTGTTAGGGTTACTTTGTCAGATAACTTCAGATAATGGGAGGGTGATCAGTGGGTTGTCAGTGGGATAAAATTAATTTAATTCTGCTTTATCTCACTCAGACCGACACATTCCCCACCGCTGAATCCAAGGTTCAGAAAGAAGCATCTCCCTGGAAGCGTGCTAGAGCGCTTTCTCCCTCAGAGGACGTCACATACACCCTGTTCCAAGAGAAAAATTACTCCCTGGTAAGGTCTGGGCTGTGGAGGCTTTTGCTTTGCTGAAAACTGGCAGCAGGGAGGCCTTGTCTAGAGGAGGGGGATGTGCAACTTCTCTTAAATCCTCTGCATGGTGCTGGATAGGCTGCTTTAAACCTCTGAGGCAGTGTTTTTCCTGGGAAATGGCAGATGCTCTTACTTATCTCTGAAGTGGTGGTATGGAAAACTGAGGTGAGATACAGTGAGTTTTTAATTCCACAGGAAGAAACTTGAGTTGCTTTGGCTTTTACTTTGCCCCTCCCAAGAGTATGGGGCAGATGGTCCCAGAGTTAAAAGTGTACCTAAAGATGAATTAACAAGAAACAGTTGTACAGTTATAAATGGGCAACTTGATGCGCTGTATCCACTAATCCTTGTGAAATGCACAGTGTGTGTATTCCTTGTGGAGAAATGAGTAGAAGCTTGAAATATGCTTTTTTGAAGAGTACCAGATTCCAGTTGGAGACCTCTCCTTGAGAAAATCAAGTTTGGGTCAATCAAGTTCGAGATGCTTTGCTTCAAGGCAAATGCTTTAGGAGGAGAATTCATCCAACGTGTGAAAATGAGGGGGAATTTGTTGTGGTGTTTGTGGGCCCCTGAGAGGTCAGGTGCACCACAGCTCCTTCATCTCAACTAAGTTCAAGCTAAGGTGTTGCACTCAAGCTGTGAAGTTTGGAGGGAGAAACATACTTGACAAGCTGGATAAGAAATGAGATAGCTATTAGGAATAAAGCAGTGTTTTGGGGAGCTTTGTTGCGCTGCCCTGTGCCGGTGACTCTGGGTTGTTTTTTGGGACTGACACCTGAACCCTGTGCATGCCCCATGCCTTTGTTTCCCCAGAGGGCCATAAGTGAGAGCAGATCTCTGCCCCTGGCAGTGGTTGGCACCCACCTGTGCCAGGCGCTGGCCGCGGGCCGCACGGTGAGCGTGGAGCGCGCGGGTCTGACCCCCGACGTGCAGAGCCTCATCAGGGACATCATCTGCAGCCCTCCCATCCTCTCAGGTGAGCATCACTGACCTACCTGCAGCTGCTGCTCCCAGCTACATCCCCCAGCAGTCCTGGAAGGCTGGGGCAGACTGCTTTCATTTCAGGTTCAGTTGTAAAATAACTTCATCATGATCCATAACAATGGGGCTGACTTTTATAAGTCATTTGACTCAGTTGTGTGGAAGTTTTTGAGACATCCCTCTTAAATCTGTGTTTACTGAAATGTTTTGGGGGAAGAAAAACTGTGACAAAGTATTACTGTAAGTACTGGCATCTTCAGAAAACACACTGGGAATTTATCACATGATCTCACAAGTCAAACCCATACATTTTCACCTTCTTACCTTTTCTATGCCTTAATGCATTCCATGCTTTAATGAGGTGCAACAAATGTATTGTACAATATAAGAAAACTGAGCTTAATTAACATTAGATTTCTATTTTTTCCAAGACACTACCAAAATTCAAGAAATTAGAAAACGTACTCCTGCCAATATTGAGCTGTATCTGATCAAGATGATGATTGTACTACTGGAGAAAGAGGATAGAAATAAATCTCAGGATGGCTTAGGCTTCAAAAGAAGGTTGGTGTGGCCTGAAGGGCAGCAGGGAAAAACAGGAGCAGATCAAGCAAGAAGAGAAGGTGCATTGTGGAATAAAACACAGGTTAGTAAAAGAAGGTTGTAAAAGTGTTCTTCTGTAAAATGATGTTTTCTTTGTAGGAACAGACTAACAGAATGTTTTTGGTGTTTCCAGCATCTTCCCAATCCAACTGTCCCTCAGTTTTGAATAGAACTGCCTCCTCCTCTGAGGAATGCTCAGAGCAGAAATTGAGGATTCTTTTGGGATAAGTGTTGACCTAGGAAGAAGTCAGAGCTGTGCAGCTTAGCTGTGATTTGTTATACACATTACAAGTTCTTCCCAGTATGAAAACTGGGATGTGTTTGTTCTTTCATAGCAGCCAAATCCAGCTTGTGCCCTGGCTTTTTTTCTGTGCACTGGGATGTGGGCAAAGAGATTCTCCTACTATGCGGGAAGGTCAAGAGGATGAAAAAGCCAGAGGCAATTCCAGCCAGGAATGTCTCAGCTTTGGGTCCTTACAATGCTTGAAACTGCTGGGCACAGCCTGATAACAAGTGTCACCTGGAGGACCAATGTTGGGAAATAAGGAGCTCTTTGTTGCTGTTTGAGAAAACCCAGAGTAGTCTCAGCCCTCTGCTGGCCTCTGATGCCATGTCCCAGTTCAGCACCTGGTACAAAGGACACCTTGCACTGAGTGGCACCTGGTGGCAATGGTAAAAAGAAACAGCATATTCCAAATCCTGCTACCTGTGCTGGGATTTTATGTCTGCTCCTTACAGGGCTTGGGGCTGATTTCTTAAACACTGGGTCAAACAATTTTTCAAGCACTGCCATTTTGCCAAATTGATTTTTCTTGCTTCCCTGAGTGCTGTTTTGTTTCTACAATATCTGTGTCAGAGCCTTTTTTTCCTGCAGTTGACCTCCTGACAGTGCAATTGCCTGAGCTCTGATCACACTTTTCCCTGCTCCTGGAGCTAATAGTGGAATGACATGCTATTAGTAATCAAATTAATGTAATCCAAAGGAACAGACTGCAAATCCAAAAGCTAAGCCAGTCTTTATTTACTTCTCCTTCAGAAGATATCCTGAGTATCTAATAATTCTCTGTAGCAAGCAATTCTAAATCTCTTAATGGGTGTTCTTGGGTTTGAATGGCCTGACACTGCTGCTGCTTTTACAGGGGAGTGGGATCAATCCAGTAGCCAGGGAAGGAGCAGGGAAAACCCATCTGCATGTGGTGCCTTCAGCTTGGGTGAACAGATGTTGTCACTAATAAAGCATGTGGTAAACCTGCCATTAGTGAGGGTTTTGGTAACACAGGGGTGTGTGGCTGATGCAAAAATGTCAGCATGACTGCTGCAACCGATGGCCAGCAGGATGGTGCAAAAAACATGAGCTCATATCTCCGTGCCCACTGTTCTGTGATAACACACTTCAAAATACAACACTTGGGAGGCAGAAGTAAATATTTCAAGTTTTCAGAGCCATAGGGATGGAGCAAGTGGTTTTTTCCACTAAAAAAAAAAAAGGCCAAGTACAATTTTGCTGTGTGTTTGAAATGCACTAACTTCACTTGCTCAGATTTTCTTGTGGTGAAATGAATAAGCAATAGGCAGTGCCCTCACTAAGCAGAGGTGCTGGCATGTTGTTCATGAGGGACTGTGCCCCAGGTAACCTTGTGCTTCCTTTGTGTCCCCTGGAAGGCTGCAGCGACTGTGGATGGCAGCCAGGCAGTGAGTAGGGGGGCAGCAGGCCCCTCAAAGCCCACCACCGCGGCCTCCTCCCACGAGCCTGCCCTCCACCCCAAGCAGAAGGAGCAGCTCTTGGCAGACTCTCAGCCCAAGGTGAGAAGGCAGGAGCACAGCCCAGACCTGCTGATGGGGGTGGGAATCTTCAACAACCCAATTCTCAGCTTCTGTCTGGCTCCCAGATTGTGTCTAAAACCCTGGCCTGGCTTGCCAGCCCTTTCTTCTCATTGAGACCCCTGAGGCAGTGGTGCCATGTTGTTTTTGTTGTCCTTGCTGTGTCCAGATAGCCCACTTGGACAGCAATAGACTGCTACAAGAAACTTTTCCCCCAGTACATTTTGTCAGCTCTCTCGTGGCAGATGCTTCCAACATTTTAAGAGGACGTTTCCTTTTTTCCCTTTTAAGTACAGGGTTCTGTGAGGCTGTGCCCATCACATGAAGGGTTTTTGCACTGGTGTCTAGCAACACGAGCTGTATGAGCAGACATTAAGAGTTCTTATTGAAAAGGGAGCTCGTCCCTGACCACCACCAGTTGTTGAGCCCCTCCTTTCAGTTTGAAGCTGGGTATTGCTGCGAGTGCAAATCTTTGTCAGCCTTGATTCTCAGAGTTTAGTTCTTAATCTCTTAGGTACTTGAATAAGGTGTTGGGTTTAAGTGGGGCATATTGATGAACAGTTTGGTCAGTTTGTGGTTCCAGCTGAGCATGAATTTGAGCAGTAGAGCTGTGCCAGTGGGGCAGGCTGTGGCTGTGTGTCCTTCCATGTTTGTGCCTTTGTTTCCTTCCAGAGCTCGCATCCCCCCGCTAAGAGGAGGGTGCCAGAATGGTTTGGAACCGCCGCAGCAACACCTGGAGCCGTAACCCAGACCAAGAAATGCAAAACAGAAACCAAGAAAGGGATTTTCAGTTGAATGTGGAAATCAAGATGATCTGTTTTTTACTAGTCTTTCTCATGACTGCGAGCATTATCTGCACAGACTGTTGCTTAATACGGGCTTTGATTGCCCCTGCTCTGCATTATTCCT
>NW_005054536.1:751679-761336 GCF_000277835.1 Geospiza fortis | reverse complement strand
CACTTTGTTCCGTCCTGCCGTGAGGTGCCTCGTTAAGCTGGTGCAGGGCTCTCCTATCCCTGTTCGGCATTGCTGTTCACATTCCTTAAGTTTCCGGTAGTGCTCTGACACCTTGAATGTGTTGTTGAAGTCCGTGTTGGGGAAAAGGAGGAGCACACAAGGAGTAAATCGCTCCCCAGGGATGTGGTCACGGCACCGAGCCTGCTGCAGCTCACGGGGCCTTTGGACAGCCCCGCCAGGCCCGGGAGGGGCTCTTGGCCTGTCCTATGTGGGGCTGGGAGTTGGACTCAGTGCTGGGACCCCATCGAGCTCAGCGCATTCCGTGATAAACAGCTGCTTCTGCTCCTAAATACCTCGGTGAGGCTGACACCTTTCTCTCGCCTTTTCCCCGTGGCAGAATCATGGACCCCAGCTTGCTGCGGGAGCGGGAGCTGTTCAAAAAGCGAGCCCTCTCCACGCCCGCCGTAGAGAAACGCCCAGCGCTCTCCTCCGACTCCTCTGCTTCCAAGAAGAAGAAGGCCAAGGTAGAACAAGGGGGCTCCTCCAGCTCAAAACAAACCACAGGTGGGTGGAAGTCTCCTATGCAGCAGCTGCTTGGTGTTTCCTGCTGTCTGCCTTTAAGCCGTGGTTTATTAATGTGAGTAATGCTGTATCTGTGAGTTTTGCTGGTGGCTGTTGTCAATTTCTCTTCAATTACCACTTTTGTTAAGAAAGTCACTTGCACAGTGTGAAAAACCCATTCCCTGCTGTGTGTGTGTGTTAAGCCTCATCCCGTGGCTCGTTTGCTGTTGCTCTGTTGGAGGAATCTGTGCTGCCAAAATTAGTGATGTGAAACTGTGCTTTGGATGTGCTTTTGGAAACTCTGAGTTTCAGTGCTTGTTGGACAGGCAGTGCCATTCATTTTCTCTGTGTTTGCCATGTTGGGTAGGGCCTGGATCAACCTGGTCTAGTGGAAAGTGTCCCTATGGCAGGGGGTTGGAACTGGATGATCTTTAGGCTCTCTTCCTTCCCAACCTGTTCCGTGATTATTTCTGGCAAAAGAGTACCTAAAACATTTAGATAACTCTAAGTTGGAAGGTGTTCATACCTGAGATGGATTTTTCCAGGTGTATCTTGTTTGGGAATTTTGTTTTAGGGGTTTTGCCAGGTGTTTCTTGTTTGGGGATTTTGTTTTAGGGGTTTTGCCAGGTGTTTCTTGTTTGGCTTGCATGTTGTAATTAGCAGTTGTCTCGTTTCACCTGGGAGCTAAGCTTTGCTCGTGAGCACCAGGCATTCCAGGGTTTTCTGCCTGTTTTACTGAGGAGTTGTGGCATTTCCCTGGGGAGCTGGTGGCACTGATAATGAGTCTCCTAGTATCAAATAAACAGTTAATAAAGCAGCACCAAAAATAGTGGGAGTGTGTGGAAAGTACAGCACCAGGGAGAGGATTTGCTCCCAAAGCAGTGGCAGTTCTCAAGTGCACTTTAAAGGTCAGATCAAATGCCAGGAGTTACTAAATCACAAAATACCCTGTTGTGCAAACTCAATCCATGCTCATATTTTGAATAATACCCACGTGGCTCTCTCCTAAACTCCAGGAGAAACTAAGCCTCATCCCGTGGCTCGTTTGCTGTTGCTCTGTTGGAGGAATCTGTGCTGCCAAAATTAGTGATGTGAAACTGTGCTTTGGATGTGCTTTTGGAAACTCTGAGTTTCAGTGCTTGTTGGACAGGCAGTGCCATTCATTTTCTCTGTGTTTGCCATGTTGGGTAGGGCCTGGATCAACCTGGTCTAGTGGAAAGTGTCCCTATGGCAGGGGGTTGGAACTGGATGATCTTTAGGCTCTCTTCCTTCCCAACCTGTTCCGTGATTATTTCTGGCAAAAGAGTACCTAAAACATTTAGATAACTCTAAGTTGGAAGGTGTTCATACCTGAGATGGATTTTTCCAGGTGTATCTTGTTTGGGAATTTTGTTTTAGGGGTTTTGCCAGGTGTTTCTTGTTTGGGGATTTTGTTTTAGGGGTTTTGCCAGGTGTTTCTTGTTTGGCTTGCATGTTGTAATTAGCAGTTGTCTCGTTTCACCTGGGAGCTAAGCTTTGCTCGTGAGCACCAGGCATTCCAGGGTTTTCTGCCTGTTTTACTGAGGAGTTGTGGCATTTCCCTGGGGAGCTGGTGGCACTGATAATGAGTCTCCTAGTATCAAATAAACAGTTAATAAAGCAGCACCAAAAATAGTGGGAGTGTGTGGAAAGTACAGCACCAGGGAGAGGATTTGCTCCCAAAGCAGTGGCAGTTCTCAAGTGCACTTTAAAGGTCAGATCAAATGCCAGGAGTTACTAAATCACAAAATACCCTGTTGTGCAAACTCAATCCATGCTCATATTTTGAATAATACCCACGTGGCTCTCTCCTAAACTCCAGGAGAAACAATAGAGCTAAAAACAACAGAGAAAAACGTCAGGGAGCTGGGGAGGAGGGAAGCATCTTCTGTCCCAGGGGAAGAGTTGGGAATTTGGCTATGTGTCTGCAGCTTCTCAGGCACCAAATAAAGTATCAGCCAGACATTCTAAAATAAATCAAGGGAGGCCAGGTTTCCATCCATCCCTTTTTCACACTCTCCAAATAAAACAAAATTCTGCGTGGAATATCCTAGGCTGTGTCACTGGGGTGAGCAAGGTTTGCTGGGAAGAAGGGATGGGGAGTCAGGAAGAGGGCAGAGGGTACAAATGTGAGCCTGATCTGGAGGATTTGAGCAGATAAAGAAGGTTTCATCTTGTTTCTGTGGTTTCTGTGGGCTGAGGGTTTCTTTAAGTGCTGTTGTGGCTGTCAGACAATTCACGTACACAAACAGGGACCCGAGGTGGCTCTGAGGAGATAAAGTTGATCTTTTATGCTGCTGGCTGCGTTCCAGACAGTACCAGAGAGGTTCCAGGGTTTCTACAACATTTTTATGCTGTAGAGTCAAAATCCTCTGCCTCAGAACCCGCTTTTTATTTCACTTGCCAGATTGGCAGATGTCTGTCAGGAAGTGTGGGTGTCAGAGACAGGAGGTGGAGTAACAACCTGGTGTTGGGAAATCCCTGTCCCACCACCCCAAAGAGACAAAAATAGGGTGGTCAGTCCTAGTTTTGTTGTGCAGTGGCCACAGAGGTGATAAAGGGAGTCACCTTTATCACCTTATTATTTGTGTGTTGGCACTGATAGTCCCTGGTTGTGTAGTGCCTCCCTGGCTCTGTGGTTCTGTGGCTCAGAGAGCCTGCCCTTGATACTTTTTGGGGGAGGAGAGGTATGGAGACCATGTTAATCCTCAAGAGACTGTCCAGCTAAATCTGGCCTGTCTGTGAAGTCTGGCTCTAAGCTTCCCACTGCTCCTACAGTGATTATTATACAGACATTACTGTCATTGTTTCAACAAGTTATTTGAAAAAATTCAAAGCTAGTTTGCTCAGTTCAGAACAGGAACTGGAAAATAAATGAAATGGATCAAATCTGTTTGTTTCATTTTATTAATCAATAGTAAATTGTGGCTGTGGTCTTTGTCTTAAGACCTTTGTCTCAGTGGTCTCTGCTGACAGTTGTCAAGAGCCAGAATCTTCAGGGGCTCTTTTGTGGGAAAGAATCATCCTGAGTCTTCTCTGGTACTGTGCAAGGGGCCACCTTTGCCTTCTGTTCCTTGTGCCCACCCCCGTTCCCCTTTGCAGACCTGTGAAATAAAAAGCTGGGATGAGTCCCAACATATGTCACTCCATGTGCTTCTCGGGAAGGCGTTGCCAGAGCAGCAGAGGCTGGCGTGCTGCACGCACTGCCCTCTTGTGTGCAGCATGATGGGCACTTTGTGGGAATGCTGCAAGTGTCCAGAGCCTTTCCTTTTAGGAGAGAGCCAGGATTTAATTCAGTGCATCCTGATGGTTACTCTGGCCTCTTGAGCAGGGCTTCCCAGTCTGAAGCTGTCACACAGTAGAAGGTGGCATGTCATCCTTATCACCACTGGCATTATCTCCATCATCCATCTCAGTGTGAGTCCTGAATGATCTTGTACTCAGGGCACTGGCTTCCATCAGTTGTGCTTTTGATTTTGGGCTTGAAGAAGTGTGTCTGTGGGGATTTGTGACTGCAGGAGGGAGTTTGCTTCTCCAGGTGAATCACTGGACTAGCTGTGCTAGTTCATCCTGCCCGGGATGTCTTGTGACTCCATCTCCCCAACCAGTGTCAATTAGCAAGTCTTCCACTGTGTCCAGATCTTCTGGAGCTTAGTCACGCTCAGCCTGAGAGGGGGGTTGGATATGTATAAAAAAAGAGATCATTATAGGTACTGGTCAAGGTTTTTCAGACATGGATGGACTGTGAGGTCTCTTGTGGCTGTGGCCATTTAGGTGGGTTTTGTTTCCTTCGTGACAGGAATGTTTTCTGGGGTTAAATAACTTGTCCCACATGTAGCTTTGTTCTGGGACATTTCTGTGGGGGTTCAGGAGGGTGAAGGACTTGCCAGGAGTTACTGTTGGCTACACTGTTGGACATTTTTATTACAGTTGTCATTTGTAACTGCAAAACTTGAACGATTTTAAAAACCACTGACACAGCACCGCTACAGGGGGCCGGTGAGCCAGAAGTGTGAGAGTTCTGTGGCCAGGACATGAGCAAGGGGTGAGTGTGAACTCTGGGTGTGTCAGCAAGCAGATGAAGTCAAGTGAGATGAGTCAAGTGAGATTCTCTTGTGCAAAGTGCTGAAATCTGCACCTGGGCTGGGTGCAATCCCCCTCTTCAGTGTGGGAGGGCTGTGGCCCGTCTCCCTGTGCTCTTGGCAAGAACTCCACCAGTTCCAGTTTGGCTTTGAAAGTTTGGGATAGGGGTGATAGATCCGGCATGTCCCACTCCCTGTAGTGTTGTGGTTGCCACAGAAGCAGCAGCCTTGAGGCAGAGAATTGTCCCTGTTCATTTCCAGCAGTATTTTTGGATAGGGTCAGATGTTCTGAAGGTAGTGGGTTATGCAGGTGTCAGCACCCAGAAATTGTTGGCCAGACTGCATATGAAGTAAGGGAAGAACAGCTCCCTGGAACTGGAGAAGTGGGGGAAGAAAGGGTCAAACTACCCTTAGGAGAACTAGAAGAGACCATTTTAGGGATACATTTCTTGTTGGCTTAGTCTTCCTCCCACCACCCTCTCTTCTAAAAGCAAGAAACCCTTAATAAAAAGCACTGCCAAAGGCTAGAATGCGCCCTGTCCCCTCTTGCCCTTCAGCCCTCCTCTCCCAACTTTTTTCTTACCCCTTATCTGTCTGTCCTGTCCCTGTGTGGTTGACTCAGTGGGACAACACTGCTGTCTTTGCATGGAATGTGATCAGACTGTTGGACATTTTATAAATGCTTTCTTCAGTTAAGCAACAGAGTTTTATGCACGTTAGGCAGCATTTGTTCGGTCAGGTAGACAAAATTCTATGCTAGTCACTCAATATAAACAGCAACAGTTCATCTAAAAGCAACAATCTTTTTCCCTCCCATAACACTGCAGTAGATTGTCTTTCTGCTGAGCACTTGGAAAACCTTTGCCAATTATTCCAGCTCACATCCAGAGATAAAACTGCCACTGTGGATATTTAAGTCCAAAAGAAAAAAGCACACAACTTGCTTGTTTGTAAGCTACAGGAGGCTTCATTCCAGGTGTCAAACCAAGTTGTCCAAGTGCAGGTGCTCAGTGCTTCCTACACCACCTCTGTGTCTCGCTTCCTGAAGCTGTTCAGCATTGCTCTGACAGGATTGGGCTCGTTCTCCAAGTCCTTCACAGTTTTGTTTTTCACACAGCAGCAGCAGTCCAGCAGTTCATACAGGAAAGCCAGCACCACCAGAGAAACTACAGTGAAGATGAATATGATCAGGATGACAAAGCAGGCAGTGTTCCAGTTGTCATGGAAAGGGTAAATTCTTTGCACTTGGAAGCCCAGATACTGGGAGATGGATGTAGTAGTTTCATTCCAGTGGGTGCTGTTGAGGGTTGCCATCCTTGAGGAGCTGCCTGGGTATGCTCACTGGCACAGATTTGGGAGCTGAAACACAAAAACAAAGCTGTTGAGAACTGTCAATCAAGGAAACACTGTGATATTTATCACAAATTGGAGCTACTTAGACTAAGTGCTCAAAGTTTCTACTAACATGGATTGTTGCATACTTGTATTTGCTCACCAAAATATCAAACTCCAGGTGTGTAAGTTTGTGATGGACCTGAAACATTTATTTTGGCAGTGTCTGTTTCATGCAGGCATGATGTGGTGTAAGTGATTCAGGAATGAGAGAGCTTTGCTTCTTTATTTCAATTATATGCACAAACAGCTTACAAACTAGATTTTTAAGATGTGCGGTGGTTTCAACCACCTGTGCATTGTCAGTCTTGTGGTGTGAAAGGCCTTATTATTTTGAAATTTCCTGTCAGCACAGACTTGTTCACCTGCAAAACTCTCTGGACTTCAGGAGGGCAGATTTCCTGACCTCTTCATTCCCCTGCTCTTCCCCTGCTGAGTAGTTTGTGCTGGAGATGGCACTGGGAGCATTTGGAAATCTTGTTTGTGGTGCTGTAGTCACTGGGGTAGATAACAAGGAAAACCCAATCCTTCCTGAGGAGTTCCTCCTTATTTTCAACTCTGTCTAAGCCTGGGTTGGCACCCAGCAGAGGAAGAGGCTGCTCTGTGGTGTGAGGGAGATGAAGCAAGAAGCTGACTCCAGCAAATATGCCTTTGCTCAATAGTCTAATGCAATAAAAATTGTCCAAGGAGCTACAGTAACTTCTGGTTATCTGCTGTGGCTGTAGGATGTCATAATAACCTTTGAATCCCTCAGGCAGTTTAAAACTGGGTGTGGGAGGAGGAGATCAAGTCAGGTCTCCATATTTCTTTGAGGAAACAGCAAGGGGTTTTTAGGTGGAACATGGTGGTGATGGTGTCTACTAAAGCAGTCTGAGCACCTGTTCTTATTTCTGTGAAATTATTAAAGAAAAGGACATGGTGAAAACCAGGATCATGCTGCCAAAACAGCCTGTGATCTATGTCTTATTTTTATTGTTCTGATATTAGACATTTTGTTCTTTATCCTTTTATCTTCAGTGGATTTAAATTGAAACAAAAGAGCTTTGTTGTTGGGGAGGTCCCTGGCATTAGTGTTTCACACAGACATTTACTGGCGCAGTTGCAGTAACTTCAATCTGTAGCTGGGTACACAAATTAATAATTAAATATACAGCGTATAACTGAGATGGATGGGATTAATTAAATTGTTGGTGGTTTTTCTTTTTCCTTAAACAAAAGTTTACAGAGCAAATCCTAGCTAAAAATACTCCTGGCTTGAGTCAGGTCCTGGCTTCAAGAGAGTGGCTTGGTTTGGTCACGGTGTGGGAAGGAAACTTAGCCAACCTGTTATGGGACTAAAAGTCATGAGGGTTTTTGAAGGGGTGGCTTGAAGACTTATTTCAAAATAATCCATGAGAGAAAGAGAGAGGGGGGAGCTGAATAAAAGGATTTGGAGTCCCCTTTGAGGAGTAATTAAAATAAGCAGGATTTAATTGTGTGTTTTAAATGGCAAAAGGATACCTTTGGGAAAGAAAAGAGTTTTGTTTTGAACTTTGTAAACAGATTTCTAGGACTGAGGGTTTTGTTGGAGTCTGTTACATGTAAGTTTGCTTGCTCTGTAAACACCAGGCACAAAACCAGACTGTTTCTGTGATGCAAAATTTAATAAGTTTTGGTGGGATTTTTTCATTTATATTGCTCAAAGTGATCCAGATCTGTGGCCACTGGAGGGATTGGTCAGATTTGTACTGTTTAGCCAGGACAGCTCTCTGCCAAGGGAGTAGCTCTGTTCCCAAGAGGAGAAGAGCATCTTGAGCGCGGCATGGCCAGGAAACAGTGCAGCAGCCATTCCCTTCCCACTCCACAGGCTTCACAGGCTCCATCAGGGCAGCCATTCCCTCCCCACTCCACAGCCATTCCCTCCCCACTCCACAGCCAGCGCCTTTCTGCTCCATCAGGGCAGCCATTCCCTCCCCACTCCACAACCACCAATAGGGCAGCAGTTTGCACAGTGGCGAGATGTTTGTCTTTATGCCAGGAGATGGAATTTAATGCTCCTTGAGGAGGAGGATGATGATGATCTCTCCACGGGGCGAGGCAGATAAAGATCAGCTACTCTTTGCTGTAATTATTGAAATACGAGGCTGAAGTAGCTGTTGCTGACTGTTCAGAATTAAAACAGCACTAATGAAGTTAGTGTCCTTGAAAGCTGTCAAAAATGGGCTGGTTTCCTGCAGTTTTACTTATTTTGTAATGGCACAGGTCAGATTTGTATCATCAGCCAGTCTGATTTACAATCAAGTCAGCAGTTGTACATATCTAAAATGCAACGAGTTAAATATTTAATGCACTAGGTTTTAATTTAAAAGCATTAGCATCTTTGGGCACTGCAGAGGAGAAGCTTTATTTGAAATCATGGAGCAGAGGGAAATGACTGGCAGAAAATCCTTTTAATGCAGCTCTGAGGAAGCCCTGTTTAAGAAGGCACTGAGCATTTACAAATCTCAGGTGCATTCTAACCCGGCTATTTGCCTTGTGTCTATGGCTGCTCCAGTGTTTCCAAAGGTAACAGCAGGCACAGGGATTTTCTCCCTGCCTGTTTCTAGAGCAGGTTTCTCCTCCACACACACACAGATCTCTTTTAGGCAGCCTAATTTACGGAATACCCCCTGGGAGATAACACTGCTCACATTTCAACTGGAGCTGCCTTTGTTTTAAGGAAAACCCTTTCACTGTCATTTCTGTGCAAACACATAGAATCAATCACCAGGAACGTGAGGCTGCAGGAAACCAGCCACCTCCCCTGCAAGCACGAAATCCATTTTGTTTACTGAATCTTGGCTGGTTGTGTTAGCTCTGCTGTAAGATGGAGTGGTCATCAATTTTCCATTAGTGCACAGATGGTGAAAGTGCTCGTCTGATCGTGCAAGACAAGCTCCTCCACATTCAGCGGGATAAACCCTGCTCAGCCTAGAGAAAAATCATTCTGATTCCAAGAAGCTTTTACAGGTTCTCAGCTTACAGGCATATTTTCTTTCAGTAATCAAGATAAACCTGAGAGAATGTTATAAAATGATACACACCTACCTCTTGTGTGAAAGGATGCTGAGAGAGCGCCGTTCTGGTCCCTTTTTTTAGTGCAGCCTATGGCACAGCTAAGATGGAGCTTTCCTTCCATTGGCCAGAGCACGATGCTGCTGACAACTTCCTTTGTGCTCATTTGCATCGAGCTCTCAACCCCAGGAGTAAATCATTCAGAAATGTGACTCTTACTGTCTGGAATGAGAAGCAAATGCCTCCCTGTTGTTTTTTGGGGTGGGATGAGCTCCTTAGCAGAGGTTGGCCACGACCCCGCTCTGCTTTGTGCCCAGATCAGCCATCAAACCGTGACGTTTGAAGTGTTAATATCTGCAGATTTCCAGCCTCACCGTGGGGTTAGATTCTCTTGTCATCGACTGCAAGCAGGCAGATTAAACCAGATTATCTTCCTGATTCAGTTCAAATCTGACAGAACAAAAACGTGATAAGTTGTCTTAACTGTTTGTTGTACCTCTGAATTTATTTTGGTCACTTCAGACCTCTCATTGCATCTATGATTTTTCTATTTATTTATAAAATGTCCTAC
>NW_005054536.1:726616-751631 GCF_000277835.1 Geospiza fortis | reverse complement strand
TGCATCTTCAGGGAGAGCTGGCTTTTGATTTTCTTTCTTTTAACTTAGTAACCAGAATAAAATATTCCTCTGTAGCTACAGTGATATTTCTATGTTAATTTTAGAATTGTTGTGCTGTATAAAGCCTTTAAGACTTTGATGTCATGTAACAGCTTCACGATTCTGTTCTTTTCTCTAGCTACACTGATTTTTCCACAGAAACAATAGGAGCTCCATAGCTCTGAGATAACTGTTGTCCTGTCAGATGTGCTTAGAAATCACCAGAGGATTAAACAATCCCCATGGTGACAAAGAGATGGTGTGCTTTTTCTGGAGTAGCTGAAATTCCAGAAAACTGTTGCCGTTAGGTTTGAGCAATGTTGTGCTGGTAATGAGCCTGTGGCTTGTGATAGTGGTTTGTGGATATTTGTGCTTAATGTGCTGTGCTAAGAGCTGACATTTATTAAATGGTCATTAACAACCTTGCAAGAACTTTTGAAACAAAGTGATAGCAAACCTCGTGATAAAGACAACCAGAGCTGACAACAGAGGGGGTTCTGAGTTGTTGTTCCAGTGGTGCAACACACCAGGTTGAATTGGTTTGCATTTGTATGGCTCTGTTTAATAAATTCTCCACTAGAACCACTTGAAACAATTTTTTTTTTTTAATTACAGCCTTCTTTTACTTGCTATGTAACCACTGAGTGCCTTTAGGGAAGAAGGGAAGCTTTGTGCCCCCATCTCAGCAGCAGGAAGGTATTGGTGGAGCAAAAGCAGTGCATTATTTCAGCGTGGTTTCATGTAGTGTAAATGATTATGGGATATTAAGCCACCAAATAAAACATGTTCTCTTGTGCCAGGAACTCTGCAGTCACTTGGTGCTTTCTTAACTTTTTATTTGTGGAGTTCTGCCCAGAAATGCTCCAGAGCAGTGTCCTCTGAGTCCCTGGGTCTGGATCAAAATGTGTGCAAGGACTTACCTGGGGGTGGCTGCTTCTGCCACCCCTGTTTGTGATGGAGCTCAGAGCCAACAGGAAGCTATCAAAGCACCCTTTAATTGTTTGTTTTCTTTCTTTGTAGATCACAGCAATGGATCATTTAACTTGAAAGCCCTTTCAGGAGGCTCTGGCTACAAGTTTGGAGTCCTTGCTAAAATAGTGAATTATATGAAGGTATGGTGTCTTGGTGTAAAATAATACTGGTTTTAAATAATTTAATTGTTTCTTATCCTGTGGCTAGAAAATGCTGAATGGTTCAACTTCTGAAATTCTTTTACTGCAAGAGTGAGAATTTCAAGAAACTGCTTGTTAAATTCAAAGTGCTGTCAGTAAATGAAATTGTTAGCATATTGTTCCATAACTGAAATCCTGATTATCCCAGGTCACTCTGCAACCAAAATAATGGGGTTTATTTGCAGGGATTTCAAGATGATGTCAGGTTTTGGGATTCATAGGCTAGTGATCAAAATAAAGTGTAATTTGGTGCCAATCTCAGCTACTTTTTGGTGATTGAGTTGCTGAATAAAGTGAGTACAGAGCTGTAAGAGATGCTGTTTGCTTTTGCAGACCCGACACCAGCGTGGTGACACACATCCGTTAACCCTGGAGGAGATACTGGATGAAACACAGCATTTAGATATTGGACTCAAGCAGAAACAATGGTTAATGAGTGAGGTAAAAAAAAACATGTTCAGATTTTCATTAAAGAATTCTGATAAAGCTGAATTACACACATTTGTTAAGTTATTAATATGTAATCCCTTCTTCAAGAAACTGCTAAGTCAGACTGTAACATTCCTTGCTGACAGCGCTGATATTCTGGGGAGCAGAAACCCCTGCTCTGACAGTGTTGGTTGTGAGGGAAGCTTGACTTTGCTGAAGTCTTCCAAAAAGTAGCTCCAGGCTTCTTCCATAATGAACCACAATATCAGAATGGAATGGAAGAGCTCCTCCCAAGAAGCATATATAAAGTTATCACTGAGCCTTTGCCAGATGAGGAAAGGTAAACAAATACCCTGCAGCACCAAAGTTGGGTCCCTTCTCTCTTAGAGGTGCTCTGTGTCTTGGTGAATTATAGGATCCAAAGATTTAGAATCTGTTTCAACTCAAAGCTCCAGCCTGGCAGCTGTAATGTGTGGTTCATGTGCTCAAAAGCGCACCAGGAAAAAAGTAGTAAGTGTCTGCACTGTTTCAAGGTTTGAAATTTCTGTCCCTGTTACAGGCTCTAGTCAACAACCCAAAAATAGAAGTTGTGGATGGGAAGTATGCCTTCAAACCCAAGTACAACTTGAAAGACAAAAAGGCTCTGCTCAGGCTCTTGGACAAGCACGACCAGCGAGGGCTGGGAGGAATCCTTCTGGAAGACATCGAGGAAGGGCTGCCCAATGCACAGAAGGCCATAAAGGTGAGCAACACGTGGCTGCAGTTCAGCTTTCACTTCTCAGAGGGAAGAGAGACACTAAGAGCTTTCTCATGAGCTGTTGCTGTTCTTTTGACAACTCAAGTGGCATTTCAGCAGATATGATATTGTGGCATTTTCTGTATTTCATCATTTATGTTCAGGTTTGCCCTGATGTCCCAGCACAGCTCTCAGAGCTCTTTCTCACAGAAGACTCCTGATCTCCCACATTCCAACTGCAGGCATTCCGTTCTGCTTTCACACCTTGACCTCAGTCCTCTGAATCTCCTTTTTGATTTATTAGTGTATTCATGTGTTTCATGGCCAGTTACTTTGCAGCTTCTCCAGTTTGTTGTTGCTTTTATTAGCCCAAGGTCTGGCTCTGTTGGGGTTGGAGACCTTCAGCTTGGAAACGAAGTGATTTTGAGTTGTTGTTTTGCATTTGTTTTTGAGGCTTTAGGGGACCAGATCATCTTTGTTAATCGTCCTGATAAGAAGAAAATTCTTTTCTACAATGACAAGAGCTGTCACTTTGCTGTGGATGAAGGTAGGTGTTGTTTTACATGGGTCTCCATGACAGTTGATCTGAATTCACCTTAAGCACCTCTATGTATAAGCAGCCTTCAGGTAGAGCAGTCTTTTAGGTGTGTCCAGATGTGAGGGCAGTGTTGATGTTAACATGAGGCTAATGAGACCAGCAAGTGAGTCCAGTGGTAATATCCTCTTCTTTATGATGGCTGCATTGGAACATGGCACCAGGAATCCACCAGTTGTCTTCAAGTAGTGATACAGAAGAGACCAAAAACCACCTCACTGTGACTGAAATGGCATCTAACATTTTGTTGCTTAAGGGAAAGCCAAAATAAAGCCCAAAAGAATGATTTGGGGGTGCAAGATTTTTGTTGTTTTTTTTTTTCCTGTTTATGAACCGTGTGCCTTTTACTGGTGAATGCAGCAAGAAGCCATAAATGGAGCAGAAGGAGGAAACACAGAGGGATGAGATGTGAGCAAAATTCTTGAGAAGAGGGTGGTTACAGCTGGGAGGAGAGCACAGATGTGGGGGCAGTGCTGCTGCCCAGGGCTGGAGTGGATTTGGGGCTTCACAAGTTCAGTGTGTTTGCTGTGTCACAAATGGTGGTAAAATCCTCTGGTGCCATTTTATGCACAGAAATCAATTACAGAAATCAGGATGTGTTCCAGTAAGGACATAAGTGCCAGCATAAGGTGTCTGTAAATGCAGAATGAGGAAGGCAGTCTGTGTCAGAAGATCTTATTTTGAGTGACTCAGTGACACTGAACACTTTCTTTTTTTAATGTATTGTTCTTGTAACATGACATATAAAGCCATTGAATCACACAGCATCACATTATGTATTGTAAAAGAATGAGTTTTGATACAATTTGAACTGCTCTACTTCCAGGACCACAGGAGGATGCATAAAGATCTTTCTTTCTTTGCCTGCCGCCAGGGGAATCTTTATTTCCACTAGAATTTAGCAACTGAAGATGTGTATTGTTAACTGTTTGTTATGTTCTGAGAGTACACACTTGTAATCTCAGTAACGATAGCTTTGTTTCACAAAGGTGATTAAGCAGAGGTGGCATCTACAGCATTTAAAAATATTGAAAAATATCTCAAAAGGTTGAAGTGAATTTCTTTTAAACGATGATTTCTGTCATTTCTTGGTAGGGGCAATGCAACTATATGCAAAATGCAGAATGGATTCACTGGGGAATTTCTGATTTCCAAATGTTTAGGAGTTTACCATGAACCCTGTCCTTCTGTTGAGGTAGTGCCTCTTCAGTCCATCAGCCCACAGTTTTTGGGGGCCTGAACATGGCCAAAACATTTAGAAATTAGTGCTCTTGCAGTAACTTTTGAGACAGAGCTTTTAAATTTTAGCCACTGGTTGTATCACAGTCATGTTGCTAAATAAATGTTTTTTCTTGTGCAATTTTTTCCAGATAGTAGGAACCCAACCATACTAAAAGAGTGATCAGAGGGAGGTCTCTACCCTGTTGCTATTAGCTTGTAATAACTCCAGGATTAGCTGTCAAATTTCATAACAGAGCCCATTTTGTTAAGATGTAGACAGAGGCATCAGGCAGCCAGGATAAATCCCGGGCTCCTCCTCTTACACAAAACAGAGGGAGCTGTTGCTCCCAGAGGGAGGAAGAGGTTAAAAAAACTCCCTAAAACGCCTGGCCTCCTGCTGCAGGAAGGCATTTAAGCTGCAGTGTGTGTCCTGAAGGGATCCTGCGAGCAGCATTTGTAGTTCAAGGTGGCTCTGCTTCCTTTTATCCGCAGGTGGCAGCAGCTCCCCATCCCAGGCAGAAGTGATGTTTTGTTGTTGCTCTGTTCCTGCTGGTTTTGGTTTTCCTTTTGATGCTTTGTTCTGAGAGGAGGCAAGAATATTTTCTCTTTTATGAATATTGTGATCCACCTGAGTAAGCCACAGTGCTGGAAACATCCCTGAGTATGTTCACTCACTCACTGCAGCTGGAGCAGGTCCTTGTTCCAGCCCTGTAATCCTGTGACGAAGGAAAGCCACCCTTCCTGAGCAGCTTTGCTTTAGGATTCTTTCCAGAGCAGCAGAAGGGTGTCTCTTAGGGAGTCACTGGCAGAATTGTCTGTGCACGGGACGAGTTATGACACGTCTCTGCCTTAGCAATGCTACTGCAGCTCATTATCTCTGGCAACGTTCAAATGAAGTTTTTAAAAAGGCTGCAAAATAAGCCTTGAAGTGTTGGCAGACTCTTTGATCTAGCAGCCGATGACAGTTCAAAATATGTTTCTAGTTTAATGTTTATCCTCAGAAATATGGGCTCTGTGCTCCTCAGTGCTGCTGTATGACACCCCAGCTCAGAACATGTGTTGGCTGAGGGTGATAGCCTTGAAAAGTGGGGTCCTCTCCCACTGCTGCCTGAGCCAGGGCAATTTGTGGGGCTCTCTGCCTGGAGCAGTGGGAGGACCTCCTTTCTGGCAGTGCCTGCCTCTGCCCTTGATGGCTGAACAAGCTTTTCTTTCTCTCCCTGAGAAAATAAATCCCAATGTATCGCAGCAACGGAGCACTGCCTATATATCGAGATCTCAAGGGTACTGGAGGGGGTTTGAGCAGCAAGGAAGGGCTTTTGTTCTTCCTTTTATGTGATTAGCTGAGGAAGGTTCAGGTTGCATGTGTTCCTTCTGGACTTCCTGGCTAATTAATCTGCTGTCAGTGGTGTGGAGCTGAAAGTGTTTATAAAAGCAGGGCCGCATTTCAGGTGCTTCAGCCAAGTCGAGGCTGCCTGCTCTTTGCATGTGAACAAGGCTTTCACCCCCGTGCTGAATGCTGAAAGGCCACTTGGATTGCCTGACTGCTAGGGATGGTATCTTCCCCAGCTGAATGCACTATAGGAAGTATTTTTTTTGCTGAAAAATTCAAATACTTAATTATTTTTAAATTCTTCCTAAGCTTTTGAAGGGCTTTTTAGGGAATGGCTAAAGCTTCTTAAATTGAACACTGTAAAAACTGCTTGGGATCAGTGCTGATTTACAGCTGTGGTGGTCCAGGGACAGCACAGATTTAGCACCGAGCACCTTTTCCTTCTGGTATAAATCCAGTGCTGCATTCCCTGGGACTATTAGGACTGTTGTTTCTTCCCTTCTACACTGTTATTGTCTGGTTTTGTCCTTTGCTCAACTTTTGGCTTGGCTCACTGAGGATTTTTAAGCTGTTTTTAATCTCTGGCAGATTTTATTAGCTGTGTGATGTATCAGTTTATCTCCACAACCATCTCAACCTTTCTGCAAGAGCAGGTGAGGCAGTCAGAAGTGCTGGATAAGCCTCTCCAAAGTCACCAGGCAGTCATTTACCCATGACTTCATTCCCCAAATGTAAGCATTTACAGAAAGGAAGTGGGTTAGAGTATAATCACTCAGGGAATGTCAGTGCAAATTGTTTTCATCTATGAGGCACCTCGTAATGCTGTAAAATCAAGGTAACTGTGCATCCTTACCCCTTGGGTGTTTCAGAGAGAGAAGGTGTCTGCAAAATCTTTGTTATGCTGCCCTCAGCTTAGCTCTGTGTTGTTTCCTGCTGGTCAGAGCTCATTGTTTTGAGTTTCGACTTAATGTTGCTGGAGTTGTCAGCAGACATCTAAACTGGCTTTTCACCAGCTCCTGGTCTCATTTCCTCCTCTCAGTACTCAGAAGACCAGAATTTAGCTCTCTGGAGGAGCAAGGAGGCAGCCTGTGAGTAGTGTTGATTCTGTCCAGTTTCTGAGTTAACATCTTTTAGTGATCAGATTGCCAGATATTGTGTATAGGATTTGTTCATGACACTTGCCTCAGTAGTGGGATCACAGCTTTGTGCCTCTTCTCAGGAAGATCTGCACTGGAATCAGGACTCGAAAGCTCTGTGAAAAATGCAAATATCAGTGAGGGTTCAAAGCACCTGCATGGCTTTGACCAGAAACTCCTGGGAGATTTCTCCCCTGGGGATTTTTTCTGGGCTCTGCCTTGTCAAAGCAGCCTGAGCCCTGCAGAGATTGTCAGCGTGCCTGAGTGTGGCCTGCCTTGCTGTCTTTTTATCCTCCTGCAGCCATTTTACCTTCATTCTGGCTGATGGATAAAATAATTGAGTGGCTCTGAGAGAAGAGTCTCAGTCTCACCTTTTCTGTGCTGTGATGGTGTCAGGATCACCCAGCAGTGAGCAGGGCACGGAACAGGAAAATTGAATGTGCTGTGTCATCATAATGGCTGCAGGCACCACAGGAATGCATACATCCCAACCTGTTCTCCATGGCTGGCTGCAGCAGGCCAGCATGTGGGGAGCCTCCTGCTCCAGCCATCCACTCACACCAGCACTGAGCTCCTTGTGCCCTGTGAAAGAAAAACCTTGTGAAAAATGGATCTGGTATATTGAAGTCTGCCTGAGGAGCTGCCTTCTGCTGCTGTTGTCTGCTCTTCAGACACACAGCAAAGGCCAGGGTGACAGCACTTGGGATTCTTGTCAAGGAAACCAGGAAGAATCTTTCCCTGTGTCAGCTCAAGGGTGTATTTTCTGAGGTGCAGAAGTACCACAGCTACAAATGCAGATGGTTGTTTCTTGAGAGCTGCAGTTATTGCCAGCTTTTCCCACAGGTTCTCATATTTCAGGGAGGATGTCACAATAATTCAGAGTGTATTCCCAAGGTCTAAACTTTCCCTGGCTGATAGGGGCATAGTCCTTGGAGACTTAAAAGCCTGACAGGTAATGTCTAAATGGTTCAGTGCCAGCCATTCCAGCTGCTCTCTTCCTTCAGACCTTGCACTTAGCCCAGTGTCTGGTGTTACACCAAGTCAGTTTTTTGATGAGGTGATGGATGGATGGATCTCCCTTCTAGGTGACACACCAAGTGCAGACAGCTCGTATGCACTGAAGGGTGGCAGCTCCCTGTGCTTCTCCACCTTTATCCTGTGCTTTTTGCAATGGGGAGTGTTTCCATGTTGTTGTGACTCCCTCTTTCCTGGG
Organism: Geospiza fortis; assembly: GCF_000277835.1. Taxonomy (NCBI): domain Eukaryota; kingdom Metazoa; phylum Chordata; class Aves; order Passeriformes; family Thraupidae; genus Geospiza; species Geospiza fortis. The sequence goes on along the minus strand of NW_005054536.1, from coordinate 743,760 downwards.
CAGTGGAGTATTTTAAAGCCGTACATGGAGCTCCAGAATGAGTAGAAGTTTCTTTTGCAATTACTGCAATCAAAGCAATAGTGCTGAAAGCAGTCTGATTTACAGAGGAGTTTTTAAATGGAGTTGCAGAATATGATATGGTGACTCTGGTGGGGCCAATTAGTGGATTAAATTGTCTGTATGTAAGGTCCATTCTGGCTCTGCACTTTTGGATCTTGGTGCCTGTTCCATTTGTATTTCTTGGCCGAGTTTAGAAGGTGGATGTGAAGCTGGAGTGATGTTTATAACCGTGGCACTACAAGAAATGCAGACCACTGTAGTTAGATATTAACTGTGATCTGCACTTCTGTGCATGCTGATCCCTGAAGAGCTGACCATTTATTTTCTAGTGTTTAATTTTTCACTTCTGTTCCCCAGAAGAATGTAGACCAGTTTAACCTTAAGCACCTATCCCCAGCTTTCCTTTTTTTTTGCACCAGGGTGTATTTATCCATATATCCTGAACTCTAACGAGGAGACACATCTGTTTGCAGCAGGATATTATTAATAAGAAGACAAACCTTCTCCACCTGCTGCAGCTGGATGGGGTGAGGAATGATCTCTGATAGCAGGCACAGGCAGCTATGCTGAAAGCCTGGAAAGACCCTCAAAATGGATGAGCAGATGGAGGATGTCTTGACTGCAGTGTCAGTCCTTGCATTAAGGGATGTGCACACTGATCCCAGGGTGCTGGGTAGCCTCTGTGAGAAGCAGGCTGTGAGCTATCTCCCTGTAACCAAACGTGGTGTTTTGACAGGTTTTGGTTCTCTTCAAAACCACTGCATTACCAAAACCAAACATTGTCATTCTTCAGTGGTGAAATTCCTTTCTTTTGTTTCCTGAAAAGCTGGGGCACTCTCTTACTGTTGGCAGCGGGGGAACGCCTGAGACTCGAGGCATGTATTTGCATAGAAAAACAAGGTGCTTTAGGCAGGGAATTGTTCCAAGGGCAGGAACCGGCTTGGTTTTGTGCACTCCCATTTGGTTGCAGTGTGCCCAGAGCCAGGATACCTGTGGCAAGCGGGCACTGGAGCGTCTCACCCCTGCACAGGACACATCGTTAAGCATGCAGAGGTTGTGGTTGTTTTGACAACTGTATACTAAATTTATCTGGAAATAAAAGGAAAATTTTAGTCTTGCCTTGCTATGTGTGCCTCGTGTTTTATTTATAGTTTGTTAGCCAGACCTGCTGACAGGATGTATCTTAACTCCCTGCATGGGGAATGAAGGGAGGTAGGATCGTACCAGCCGCTGCCTGGAGAAGGCATTCCAGAGGATCTGTGAAACTTTACGTGAGGCAGAAAGTGTGCAGGCAGATGGCAGCTGCACTAATTAAGACTTACTGTCTCTGTCTGTTGCCCTGCTGCTGTGGTTTTTAAGGTGTCTCTCTTCTTTTTAACACCAGAGGAATTTTAGTACTCTGTTATCTGTAGAGCGCGGTGCGGATCGTATTGCAGTGATAAACAGGCTCAGAGCCGCTGAAGTCAATGTGTCGAACCCTCAGTAAATTAGGGGATGGGATGACGAGTCTCCCAAGTCAGTGGCAGCTGAGGATGTGTAAATGAAGTTGCCATTTCTGGTTAGTGATTGCCCTTCATCGGGATCTGTGAAACTCATTCACAGCCTACAGAGCTCTGGAGATCTCGGGCAAAAAGAGACTCGGTAGCAAATGAACACGAAAAGCACAAGTTGCCTCCGGGTGCTCCTGATGCTCGAGTGCAGTTTAGCTTGAGGGTGTTTTGTTGTTGTTTCGTTGGTTAGAGTTTCATCTTTCTGGGTTTTGGGTATTTTTGGCAGTGCATCAGCATTTGGAGAGGGTGAAGGCTGTGCTGAGTGAGTGCCTGCTGGCGGTGACAGACTGACGTGCCAGAATGTTGGAGTGTTTAAAATCAAGTCTCTCCCCTTCCCTTCCTCTGGGGTCTTTGCCCAGGGTTTGCTCACTGGATATAAAACTGGGTTTATCGTTTCAGAATTCCAGAAGCTGTGGAGGAGCATTCCTGTGGATTCTATGGATGAGGAGAAGATAGAAGAGTATCTGAAACGACAGGGTATTTCTTCCATGCAAGAAACCGGACCAAAGAAAATAGTAAGAGATACAAATTATAAATCTTCCTAGGAAATCCCTCCCTTCCTGATCCCTCAGTGTTAATTCCAAAACATGTTGATGAGCCTATGTACAGCTTTATGGAGCTTGGGGGAGCGTGGCCAGTGTTAAAAACTGGAAAAACCAAGTGCTGCAGCCAGCAGTCAGTGATTTTTATGACTTGTTAGAGCTGGTGTAATTAATCCGAGCAGCATCAAAGGAGGGCAAACTCTAGGAATCCCCGTGAGCTCTACAGTGGAAGATTCTGCTTGAAGCTCTACAATGCATCAAGAGTAATAGTATTTTGGGAGGAAGGTGGGGGGCGTGTTGACTTTTCTGCTGAAGAGATTTGAAGTCCTGATGGGATTGTGGACAGAACTGTGGGACATGTACCTGCTTCTGTAGCTGCACTTAAGAATGCCAACTTAACTATTGTGCCTGGGATGCCATGGCTCTGCTCTGTCCCCAGGGTCATCTCCCTGCCTGCATTGGAATTGCATGTTGTTGCTTCTCCAGGAGCCAGCACTTCCCTTCCCTGCCCACCCCTGCTTCTGGCAGAGCTCATCTTTCTCAGCAGTGGTGACCAGCAAGGTGTCACACATCAGGTCAGATGTCACAGATCTTCTGAGTGCTGTTTGTTTCTTCTTGCAGGCTCCCATTCAGAGGAGGAAGAAACCTGCTTCTCAGAAGAAACGCCGGTTTAAGACTCACAATGACCACTTGGTTGGAGTATTAAAAGATTACTCTGATGTGGTTCCTGGCAAGCAGTGAGCGCTTGAATTCTGGAGCAAGTGCGCGTTTCTAGACGGGCTTTCTGCTGCTGGGGCTCGGTGTCTGCTCACACAAGGACTGACTGTATATAATAATGTGATGTGTTTCCCCCACCCCAGCAAGTGCCAGAGGTGAAACAGGTCAGTTTAAGAGCAAGTATGAGCTACTAAATTTAGAGGTTAATTTAATTAGCTAATGGGAAACGTGTCTTTGAGTAAGAGGTTCTCACTAGTTGCCTGTTGGCATAGGGTCATAAATGGTGCTCAGCATGTAATGCAGGAGTTCCTGCTCAGTGCTTAACTCTGCTTTTACATTGCTTAGTGGGTATTTACCTGGAATTACTTACAAGGGGCTTTCTAGTGGGATTGAATACAGCATTTGTTTTACCTGTTTCAGGAAAACCTTTTCCTAAAATCGCTGCAGGCAAAGTTTCTTTCACAGTCAAATACACCCACGGTTTATATGCTTCTTCCTTTCCACGGGACTGAGCTTTACTGAAAGGCGGTGATATCTGAGACTCAAACTCAGAAAACCCCGCTCCCAAAATCCCAGCAGGCTGTGGGATGGGATGCAGCCAGAGCTTCCTAATGGTAATTAGGAATTGCCCTCGGCGATGTCTCCTCACTGTTGTGGGTACAAGTGTGTTGCACCTTCTGCTCTGTGCACAGGAGGGAAATAAAACGACAGTGTAATACTGAAGTGTTTTTTTCTTTTAAGTAATAAATTTACAATGCAGGTTTCCAGTGTTGCTTCCTTAAAGAATGAGAGAATTGGCAACTTTTGTGCTTGTTGTGTTTTCCTTTTCGTGGAGGTAAAGGAATCTTTGCTATATTTTTATCCTCTCAGTGACTTACTGTACTAGGCTAACACTGTCATCTCTTTAATGATGGCTGGGGAGAGGGGAGGAACCACCTTAAATGCAAGCTGCCTGTCGATGCCTGGTGTTGTGTGCAGCACAGCCTTACATGGACCGTGGCCAAACCGTGTCCTCTCCATAACTTATGGTTGTGTTCCGAAGCAGAGCCGGTCAATGCTGATCCTGTTTGCACGGCCCTGCAGGAGAGGAGCTGTTCCTGTGTTCTTCCAGGGTTAGGATCAGAGATAAAAGAGGTGCCTGCAGCTCCCCACCGAGGGCACATCACTGCTGCCTGAGCTCGGCTGCTGTCTTGCTCGGAGCAGAGGCCGTCGGATGCGGCCACGTGAGCAGATGAAGAATGAGGCTTTGTTGCTGTGGCACTGAACAAGTTCTGTCAGCTTGGGGAAATGTGCTTCTGTAAGTGCAGCGTTTATCCTCCTGGTTTGAAAGGCTGCTCTTCTGAGAAACAGGCGGTGCTCCCAGCCTTGCACATGTCAGCCCTGGTTAAGGAGCTGGCAAATGCTGTTAGGAGGTTTCTTCTATTATTTTTATATATATATTTCATGCTTTTTAAATATATGTATAAAAGTGTGCTGCTCCAGATTGTTTTGAACCTATTTTCTTTCCTATATCTTCCAGCTCAGCACAAACAATTCCTTTTGGCGCTTTTTACTTTTGCATTACAGCTCTGCTTTGAGTACCTGCAGCACACTTGAAAAACTGTTCACCTCTCTTCTGTCATCTTCACTCAAGGTAAAAAAGATTCCCTTCCATCCGCTGCATTTTTGAGCAGTGGTTTTTTGGTGGTGGTGTTTGGACAACAGCAGAGTTCTGAGTTGCTTTTCCTGCCTTTGGGGAGTCTCTTAGAGTAACTTCCCATTTATCTTACATAACACTGCCCTTTGTCTGTGAACCAAAGCTGGCTGCAAGGTAGGCTACCTACTTTGTTTCTCTGCTCAAGTGATTAGGATAATAGAGTCTCAGTCTAAAGAAAACGCCTCCAGCTACTTTGAAAGATTAAAAATATGGTAGGTCAAAAAAACAGGACAGCAGGAAAGGGAAAGTGACTGTGAGCTCTGTGTGCTGCACTGGCCTTGTCAGGCTCCAGTGTTCAAAGGAACAAAAGGGTCCAGGTGGTGTCCAGTTGGAAAGACTGAATTAGATGCTTTGCCTCACTGGTGGATGCCTTCTCCTCTGCAATAGTAGCAGAAAGGGCATAAATAACTTTTATAGCTTGTTAGGGTAAAATCTGAAAAACAGCTGAAGGGGAGCTCATGTTGGCCTGTTAGTGGTGGCATGGACTATAGAAAGCAGTGATGGAGAAAACAAGTTCAGACAGTTAGCACAGAATTGTAGAGTCCCAAACTGGTTTGGTATGGAAGGGACCTTTAACCCCATCCCATTCATCCCATTCCAACTCCTGCCATGGGCAGGGACACCTTCCACTAGACCAGGTTGCTCCAAACCCACTCCAAGCCCGCCTTAGACACTTCCAGGGGTGGGGCAACCACAGCTCTGGGAAATCTATACCAGGGTCACAGCACCCTCACGGGGAAGTCTTTCTTCCATATATCTAAGCTAAATTTCCCCTCTTTCAATTTGTACCCATTCTCCCTTGTCCTGTCACTACAGTCCCTGATAAAGGGTCCCTCTCTGGGTTCCTTCCCTCTGTGGCCCTCCAGATACTGGAAGGGGCTGTGAAGTCTCCATCCAACCTCCTCTTCTCCAGGGTGACCAGACCAAATTTTCTAAGCCTGTCAAAAAGAAGAGAAACATGAGCTTCTCTCTTTTCTGTAGACTTCCGGAGCTGGATTTTGTTTCCCAAAGATGCTCCCAGTGTTCCTTTTTTTTCCCAAGACCTCTTAAAAATCAGATGGTGGAACTAGAAAACATCTCAGACTATATGAGTGTGAATCTGTTTGCTGAAACCATTTTAGTACCATTGCAGTCCACTTCAGTCTCTTCACAGCATTATATCCTGATCAGGCTTTTTGCTGAAGTTGAGCTGTTAAAAACTTAAACCTCCTTCATATTTCTCTGGCATGTTCTCTTGTGTTTTGTGTGTGGCAGAATGACTCTCCCAGTGGCCAAAACCACCATGCCCTCAGCTTGCTTACTTTGGCAAAACCCTTATTCCCTCAGGCTGGCATTGCAGAGAGCTGCTGAGAGGCATCATGTGCTGTCCTGTCCTGGCAGCCCTGGGCCATTATCCCACTTTTCTCCTCCTTCCCTGGAAGCATCTGCTGCAAACCAGGAAGTTGAGGGCACTTGAGCTGAGAACATGGAACAGAGTATTTCAGATGGAAATGGGTTGTGGCAGGCACCTTGGTCTCATGCATTTCAGGAAGGTTCTTCGGTAGACCCATCTCAATGCTGTCTATACCTGTCCCTGCCTCTTCCACTCTCCTGAGGCTCCTGTCCAGCAAGGACATTGTGTTCCCTCAGCTCCAGGATTTGGTGGGCTGATCCCAACAAAGTTTTCCTTTTTTAAGAGACAAGTTGAGTAGCCCAGGTGTGTCACATAGATCTCTACTGACTAACTTCTCTCCTAAAAGTTGCTCTGACTGCAGAGTTATTCCACCTCCTCCTCCTCCCTTATGAAGATCATTCTGGAAGGGGATGGAAAGCAGCAGGATGGCGTATGGTTGAATGAGAAAACTGACATGAGGCGATGTGTACGAGAGCTCATCTATAATTCATCATGATCACTCCAGGCTTTTAGGGAGCGGAGGAGAGCGAGGCCAGGGAGCCCTGGGAAGGGTAGGGAGGCCCTGCACGTGGCTGCAGCCAGCCAGGGCTGTCACTTCCGATGAGCACGGGCGGGCGGTGCCGGGTCACCAGGGAGAGCCGTGCTCCCGCTACCTGCTGATGGGGAGGGGCTGCCTTTGCAGATTACCAGAAGCAGCCGTGGTGCTGACATCTCATTATTTCCAGCTTTGTTGCTCACTTACAGGTCGTTGCTAATGTACCGGGCCCAAAATCCTTTGTGTGTTACTGCCTCGGGGGCCTCTGGTGGCTCCTGCTTCTGGGGGAAGGATGGCCAGGAGAGCCAGTGCTCAGTGCTGGCTGGTTTAAAATGGCAAGGCTAACCACTGGCAGTCATCAGGGAGAGGAGAGCTTGGATCTCAGCCTGCTGGTGCTGGCTTCCTTCTGCTGACAAAGTCAGGGATATGGCAAAGGAGATGCTCTGGGATTTTATCTCTTCCCAGGGGAGGGAGGGTCTGCTCTGGCACTGTTCCTCAGGTCTGTCCTTTGGCTCTGTGGGTGTGTTCTGACTGTGTCAGTGTTGTCAGCCCTGCTCAGGCTCTCTGGACACATCCCTGCCATGCAGATCAGGAAGATTGGCATGTCCCCAGAAGAGAGGACTTGCCTGGACACAGCAAGGCTCCCTGGCATTGCATAGCTGTAGCTGTTCCCTTCCCAAATGAGGTGACCGCAGCCTTCACCGCTCCAGCAAGGGCCAGCAGAGCAAGGGAAGCAGTTGGCTCTCTGCTCAGCACCAGGGAGCTTCCATCTGGGCACTGTGTCCAGTTTAGGCCTCCCCCTCTATTCAGTCACCCCTCCATCCCCAGAGATGCTGGTTGGAGCTCCTACGCTGGTCAGGGCTGGGGGCAGAGGGCCTCGGAGGAGTTGTGGGGAGCTGGGACTGCTGAATGTGTTGAGCAGGTGGCTCAGGGTGCATCTGATCACAAGGTACAGCAATGTGAAGGGCTGTAAGGAAGATGATGTGGTCAAATGCTTTTGGCAGCTATGGCAGATGACATAATAGGGGAATGTGGGAAGTTTGGCTTGGATATTAGGAGGAAAACAGCTGGTGGGGAGATGTCTCCATCTATGGAGGGTTCAAGCATTGCCCAGACAAGACCAGGCTGCCCAGGCCTCTTGGTGGCAGCAGTCCTGTTGTGAGAGGGAAGTTGAATCAGAGACCTCCTGCAGCCCCTTGTACCCACCTGTGGCTCTGAGCCCTGGTTCCTTTGGTGCCTCCTGGCGTGCTGTAAGAGCAGTTTTTGTTTCCCCCAGCTTGCTTACTGCTGCTTTGGCTTGCAGTGGCCTCTGTGTTACTCAACAGCCCAGGAAAAAGAGCCATGACTCTGAAAACCCATCAGTGCTTCTGTGGCTGGGATTCACGTGTTGAACAGCTCCAGCCTCGTGGGTTGGACATTGTGCAGAGTACAAGCACAGCAGGGGAAAAGGATGGTTAAGGCAGGAGCTTGTCCTGCCATTAAGTTAATTTTTTGACTATATACCTGCGCCTCTGGGCTTGCATCCAAGGCCTGAAGTACTTGTGCAATTTCTTCCTGCCTCCATCAGTTTGGTTGTGTTCTCTATTCCCTCCTGAGCTGGTTATTAATTATGGAGACTGCAGAGATGAAGTCCAGACTCTGCTAATGGTTGACTTCCCAGTGTTTTAGAGACAGCGTTTCAGGGACCTGCTAATGGTATTTCTCAGCTTTGCTTTTTTAAGCCCCGCTGTCATCTTGGTTTGTACCCTGAGTGAGGCAGGTAGCAGTGTTCAGGTGTAGGCTGGAGCCTGGCTCTCGGGGCAGATCACATCTGCAGCACCCAGCTCATGCCCCTGGGTTGGAATGGCCTCTGTTTTGTGCTGGCAGGGAGAACAGAGCCTTGCCTGGCAGCTCTCAGGCAGTGCAGTGACCTTTGCAGGGTGACACCTCTCAGTTTCCCCTTCAGGAGTCGGGGAACAAATCCGTGCTGAGTGCTGTGCCAGGCCCCAGCTATCCTCACAAAGCCACCCATCTCATTGCTCTCAGCCACTGGCTTCCCTCACAGCCTGTGTCTCAGCCTTTAAAGCTGCCTGGCCAAGCCCAGGTGCTCTCACATGTCTCCTCTCCCAGCCTTGTTATTCCTTCTCCCCCTCTCCCAGGAGCGGCGCTGGGCTTGCTCCTCCTCCCTGCCCCATCCGGGCTGCGGGTGCTGCCGGCCTTGGCGCCAGCTCTGTCTGCCCTTTGCTCTCCCTGGCCTGGCTGGTGCATCTCCATTCCTGTGGCAGGACCCCTGTCCCTTCTGCTGCTGCCCGACCATCCACCAAAATCCTCTGAGATGTGGCTCTCCCTCTCCCACCTTGTTCCCATTTCTCTGCTGTTCACTTGTGTCCATCTGACGTGGGGAATCCGCGCTGTGTTTTCTCTCTAGGCCCTGCCAAGCTGTTCCCTGCCTTTGCAGCTGCTTCCAGCCTGCTGCTGGTCAGCCAGCCCCTGTGCAGGGATGCACAGGAAGGAGCTGCCTGCATCCCCCCTCCCTGAGCTTAGCCTTATGCTAGGGGGATGGGAACAAACAGACTTGGGAAAACAGAAACAATGAGAGTGCAAAGTCTCGCTTTGGTTTTTCCAGCTCTGCCTGTTCATATCCCCCAGGACTTTCCCCTGGTATCAGATGGCAGCTCTGGCATGGGAGTCCCTGATCCCGTTTTGCAATTCTCCAGTGTCAGCCAGCAGCTTGGGCCTTCCTGTAAGTGCCCCAGTGGTCACAGGGAAGGAATGTTCCCCCGGCCAGCCGCAGGGGGAAAGGTCACAGCGGGCAAAGGCGACGCCAGGCGAGCAGCAGCCTGCTCCCGCCCCTTGCTGATGAGGGCAATGCTCATCAGCACAGAGACAAAAACAGGCTGGCTTTTGGGGGAAATTAGAAAAAAAAGAAATGGTTCAAGAGGTTAAATATTTTGGGCAAGGCCCCACTTCCTTTCACAGGGCAGATCTGGGGGCAGATCTGGGAGCAGATGCAATGCCCAGGCAAAGTCCAGGATGTGTGCATGTTTCACGGCTCTCTTAGCTGCAGGATGTTTGCTGCTGAATCCGCTCCCAAAAACATCTGTGTGTCTCTCAAAGTGGTGCCTGGGACAGAGGTTTTGGCCAGTTGCTGCTGCTCAGAGCAGCTCTTGGGCTGAGCAGCAGTGTTGTGGCTCCCTTCCCTTCCCTTCCTCCCCCATGCCTGCCAACAAACCTCTCCGCTGGATGCAGCTCGGAAGGAAAGCTGTGAAAGCTGTGACTCTCGGTGGCCACAGCGGGATTAACATCCAACATTAAGGGTTTAACTCATCCCTGCCAGCCAGGGGTTTCAAATAACTGCCATGCCTCTTCCTTCCACCCTGGAGCTTGTAGCTTTTTTAATCCTGTCCTTTACACCCTGTTTGCCAGGCTGCCTTTGCTAAGCTGGAGCTTGCTCCTGGCACTTTGTTTTTGAAGCCTGGTGTGTTGGCTGAAGCTCCTGGGGATGCTGGTCACATTTGTCAGGGTGGGAGCAGAGCAAAGAAAGGAGGAGGAATTTCTAGGTTGGGCTTACAAACTGGAGTTTTTCAAAATTCCCAGCGTGTTAAAAAAAATACAGAGCTAATCTGGCCCTTGGTCTCTAGGTTACGTTTGCCTCAGCCGAGGCTGAGCTCATGGAAAATTGCATCCCAGCTCCTGTGCTCTGTGCCAAGATTAGTAGGTTTAAAACTAACCGATAACATCTTTGTAAACTTGGAGTAATTTCTTTAAAGCCTGCTGATCCTTCCAGCCTGGATTTTGGAGCTTTCCTAGAGATCCAAGAGAGCCAAACAGGACGATGGCATCTACCCTGAAAAATCACCCAGGAGCCTGACAGTGCTTTCAGCTGCTCCTGAGGGAGGAAAGAGGCTGATGTTTGCCAAGGCCCTGAGGGGTGTGCTGGGATCCTTCTCCCTGTTCCCAGCCGGATACACAGCACACGGCGACGCTCTGCGCGTAACTTATAATAATCACCGGTTTTATTTTAAAAAAATTACAATAGAAAAGTACCTTTAAACATATTTCCAAAAGCAGAGTAGACAATGTGGAAGCTTCTCTCCTCTCCACGAGACAAAGTACAGGAAATAGTTTGCTAAAAGAGTTAGTCCGTTGCTTGGGAACGCTGGTATCGTTCCTTTTGGAGCCGCTCTGAGGTTTGTCTTGGATTTGATTTCTTCTCACATCACTTTTATCAGGCCCATTTTTTACAGAAGACCCCAATGGGACAGTTTCTGATGGTGAAAAACCCCATTTTTTCCTCCCCCGTCCCACCCCGACGGCCAGAATCTCAGCCATCTTATTGTGGCCCACCCACAGGACAAGAGGAAGGAGAAAAGAAAAGGTGATGATGTTTAATGAGGCCATGAACAGCTGGGAAAAACCGGCTACAGTGAGGCCTGGGCAGCAGCTGAGTTCAGTGTTCCCTGCAGCTGGAATGGAGATGGGGGAAACGCAATGGAAGGAGAAGTTCTGCACCTCCCTGTGCAAGAAACGGAAACTGATAGAGCTTTTGGGTCAGTTTGCTCCCTTCTTTTTCCAAATTCCTCCTGGAGCAAGGAGAAGGAGAACTAGTATGTCAAGCAGTCTCTCTGCTGGTACTCTATCTCTGTAAAGGATGTTGGCAGCCTCCCTTCTCATCTTTGCACATGGAAACATGGGAATGCCACGCAGGGAGCAGCTGGACCAGCGTAACATTGGCACTCAAACCACAGGCCAGGCCAGTGCTTCAGGATAACGGGGAGCCCCTCAGGACTCATGTCCAACCTGGAGGGAGCTGGCAAACCAAGGATTTGTTGGTATATTTTTTTCATACAGCAGTTTACGTTGCCTGTAACAGCTTGGAGCAGTCATGGCAGCAGAGGAGGAGGAGGATTAGGAGGCAAATTGTCACCTTGCTACGTGTGTGGGCTGCCTGCCCATCCCTGATCCGAGCTGTTGTACCCCACGGAAGCTTTGCACAGCAGCTATGAACACAGCCCCAAGGTAAAAAAAAACACAGGAAGGAAGTTCCTGGTCGTCCTGCCTGCTGGTCATTTGGTGCAATTGGGAAGAGAACAGTAATACTGTAGTGTCTGCAGACGCCTTGCCAGCACAGCCAGAGCACAGTTCCTGTGCCGGGGAAGCACAGTTCCTGCAAACCTGCATCGTGTGTGTCGACGTCCTCACGCTTGTGAACATCGTGCCTTCCACATGCAGCTGCCAGGGCCAGGGGATAATAAGACTCTTCTTTACACACCTCAAAAGTCAAGCACAAAGCCTGTGGTCCGACCCGGTGTAAGATTGTCTTCTTGAGGAGCTTTGGTACAAAAATACTTGTTCTTGTTTTGGTTTTTTTCCTTTTACTTTCTTTTTTTCTTTTTTTTTCTTTTTTTGTAGTCTGCTTTCCTATGGTTCATTTGAAAAGGCTTTTCAAACACTACAACAATGCCTGTCAAACCATGCTTTTGAGAGTAACACACTCTTCCTTACAAATATACAGTGTAAAAGAGGAAAATATTATTACTAGGTATGTTTATCTTTTTTCTTCTAGGAGAGCAGATGTGTGATAGAGGCTGTGGGAAAGTCTTGGAGGAATCCAAACTTGTGTAAGGTTTTTTTTCAAGCCTGAAACAACAAAGAGAGGTGTTAAAAAAAAAAAAAAGAGCAACTGTGATGGAGGAAAAAGGGCTGTGGTTAATCTCTCTTCCTTTGTGGAAGGAAGGAAGCGAGGTAGGGGGGAGAGGGAGGCTTGTTTTGGAAATTTTTGTCAGGACTGTGCTCTCAGGACAGTTGTTTAGCAGGGAAAGGGTAAGGTGGGACCTGCCTGCAGGGAGAGAGCGCAGCATCCCTGGCACAAAGAACCCCACTGATCCCACTTTGTTCCTCCTGCTGGCTGCAGTCCCTGGGGCTGGAAGAGGGAAGCCGGGAGTTAAGTGTGAGTTTTGCAGTTAAGAGGAATTCGGCCTCTGTTGATCCAAGGCAGGAAGCAAGGAGGGAGATGAGATTAGCAGGGTAATGAGAGGCATTCCTTGTTTGTGGAAACTCTCACCCCAGATAACAGCCATCCAGGGGAATGGCAGACCCATGGCTCTACAGGGCAGTAGCTGGAGCAGCCCCTGCCAACCTCAGGGCCTGTTCCTCAGGGACATTGTGATGACTTCCTCACTCCTCTGCCCCCTTCCCGAAGCAGCTGATGCCGCAGGGTGGCATCCTTACCAGCACACTGAGGTCCTGTGGAGAGCACACCAACCCAGTAGCCACCTTGGAAGACTCCATTAATACCCACAAGACTGACTGTAGGCCACCATCACACACCTGAGACCTGTGGGAGGACACAGCAGAGAGTGAGGAACGCTGGCACTGGGGACTGAGGTCAGTGTCCTGTGGGCAGGGGTGATTTCACAGGGACCACAGCTAGCACTTCCCAAGGGGACAGCTTGCAGCTTATTGGGCCAAAGATAGCACTTGGTGGTCTCAGATATTTTTTCCAACCTAACTGATTGTGGGATTAGCTCTGCCATGATGGGCTCCAGGCAGTAAATCCAGAGAGATGCAGGCAGGAGAGCCAGGCCCTCAGCCAAACCCTCTGTGCCCTTCCCAGCTGGAGGAGCCTGGAAGGGAAACAGGTGGTCCCTGACCCTCCATCCTCACCACCCACTGCGGCTCTTGGGCTGGTGGACCTGTTTTAAGGGATTTGCTCATCTCCCCTTCCCAAAAGCTTCTCTGCTCACATTTTATCTGGAAACATTGGCGTGTTGCATATTTTGGAAGAACCATTGGTTCCCAAAGTCTCACTACTCCCTATTTTTATCTGCTGGGCCTAAAATAGCTGGTGAATTCTTTATGGATCCAAGTCTGGGGCCGGCTGCAGCCGGGGCTGGGCCTCATGCCCTCCCAGCTGAGTGACCTCCAGGGCTGCAGATGCCAGGCAGATGGGCAGAGCCGTCACATGTGAGTGTGGGCAGCTGATGCCAGAGCTTTGGATCCACTGGCATTTCTCCACAGGAGGGTGTGGAAGCAGGAGGCTTCCCAGCAGGGATTGTTCCTGGCTACGGTGGTCCAGGCAGGCTGGGATTGCAGGGCAAGCAGTGCTCAGTGTCCACCAAGGCTCTTTTCCCTCTTCTATGCGAGTCCCCTTTGTTTATTTATCCACAAAGGCCAAAGTTATTTGCAGAGCGTATCTTGCAAGGCTTTTTCCATCCGAAGAGGTCCCAGATGGAATGGGATCATCCCTCCCTCCTGCCGGGCAGCTGGGTGCTTGGTAAGGCTGTGCTTCTTGTTTTGGCACCCCCACCACCCCAGGCTGCCTGGATAGCTTTCCTTAAGGTTTAATGAGGTGATGGTGTCAGGGATGCCTTTTCCATCACAACACCCCCCTCTGGCATGGTGCCTTTCCCTCCTGCCCCAGGGCATGTGGGAAAGTGAATGGTGGCACAGACATCCCTTTCTGGGGACAAGGAGGGCAACTGGACTTGGGGTGTCTGCTGGAAAGTGGCCACCCACCCTGAGCTGCTGGAGAGCCTGGGAGTCACAGTGGGGAAGCTCAGGGCAGAGGTGGAGGTGGTCCCCAGGTGGCCAGGAGGATGGGACAGTGGCACTCACCCGGCATTCAGCAGAACTGACGGGACTTCCAGCCCTGAGAACCAGCCTCGGAGGGAGGGAGCCAGCGCATCTGCCAAAGCAAGGGAGACACAAGGTGAGAGGGAGGGGCGGGCTGCCCACCCTGGCAATATCAGGCTGTGGCTGGGCTCCCTTTTCCTGGCTTTTCCCAGCTTTTCCCAGGCACAGGGCGGAGGGAGGTTGGAACAGCAGTACAGCCATCCCAGCTCTAATTCCAACAGTAACACTGAGGCTGAGCACAGCCTCTGGCATGGCTGCTTCCAGCAGGATGGAGCTGGGACAGCAGCACCATGGTCCCACTGAGCAGGAGTGAGCTCATCCTTCTCAGCTCCTGCAAAGCCTGCTTGAAACAGGGCGGAAAACATCAGATGCCAAAATTTGGCATGCAGGCACTCAGTGCTCTGCCAGATAACTCCAAGCCAGTCCACCGTCCATCCTGCAGTTCCCGGTCCCGCTGCTGTCTGCAGGATCCAGCGAAGCAGCTCCAGTTTGGATGGTGGCACCAGTCTCCAGCCCCCACCCAGCAAAGCCACAACCTCAGCAGCTGCACAGGAGGATGGGAAGGTGCCACCAGCACCCTCCCCAGCAGGCTGATATTTCACATCAGGTAATATTGCTTCTGTCTAACATTACGTCTCAGCCTGGGTTTTCCCAAGGGACCCTCAGAGCTTCTGTATGCCTGTTTCCTTGGCTGTGCGCTTCCCTGAGCAGGGCAGGTGCTGCCTGTTAGCAGTTATTTGACAAGGGAACAGCAGGGCCCAGAAAGCTGGAGTTTCATCCAAAGGCTGCACATGGTTTGCACACTGAGCACTTTTCCTCACCCTTCTGCTCAAATCAGCCCCTGGCTGCTCCAGCTCTCAGTGATGGTGGCTCTGGATAACCTGGCTCAATCTTGGTGGGCCAAGGCCAAAAGCCTTTTGGATGCAGTTTTTCTGGCAAATCTATTTCCATGTGCTTGTTACCTCCTGTTCATCGCTGAGCTGGAGCTGGCTGCAAGGAGCAAAAGCCAGGGTGCTGCCCAGCATGGATGCTGAGGAGGTAGCTGCCCTTTCCCCCTTGTGGCAGGGGTCCTTTGCCAGCATCCCCATGATGCTGCAAGGCTGGCACTGCAAAGAAATCCTCTTCCTACGCCATTTCCACCTCTCCTCCTCTTTCCCCTGCTCCTCTCCCAGGCGGATGGTTAATTTTTAACAGCCCATGCTGCCATCGGGGGCCAGCAGCAGCTGGTAGAAAGCGCTTGTGACGAGGCAGCTCCTCGTCAATAAAAGATGGACCCTCCATTTGTGCTTCACTTCCCTCTCCTCCCTGTGAGAGCTGCTTGCCTTCACACCCCATGAGCAGCACATCCATGAACAGCATCCCAGCCATGCTGCAAGGGCAGCCAGGGGTTCTGGAGCCCCCCTCTCACACTGGCAGCCGGATGGTTCGGTGCCAGGAGTGATGGGCATGGTCCAGACCCTGGGAGCATCCCCAGCCCTCCCTCCTCCCTCACAACCTGCCCCACCACAGGTAGCAGCGAAAGTAGGAAGGCAGAGAGAGGAGTCTGGGGAAAGGCAGGACCCCTGCCAGCATTCTGCTCCATTTGGGAGCCTTCCCTAACTTGGGGAGCGGGGAGTGAGTGCCTGTGAGCCGGGCAGAGTTAGTGGTGCAGTGAGCACCGAGGGGAAGGGGGGCCAGGGCAGGAGGGAGGGTGAGCAGTGGAGGTGGATGGTTGGAATTACCTGGGCGTGCAGTGAAGCGGGGTAGGTGAAAGCAGGAGGAGGTAGAGCAGGTGCTAATTCCGCTGGGTACAGAGGGTACGGCCCCCACACTTCAGGGCTACTGGGGTAAAGTGCAGGCACTGTGAGCTCATCTGCAAGAGAAGAAGAGGGAGAGTTAATGGTGACCAGAGGGCTGCGACCATCGCTGCATCCTTCCTTCTCCCCTTGATGCAGGAGCAGAGCTGCCCCTGAAAAACTGTGAGATGCCACCACTGAGAGCTGGCTCACAAAGCTAACACAGCATTCTCCCGCTGGGATAACATGAGGTGAGCAATGCTATGGGGCTGGGGGTGTCATTCAGGGAGCTGGGGCTGGGCTCCTTGTCTCCAAGATGTTTAGTAAAACCAGGGATTCAGCAGAGGAGAGTGTGCAGCTCGTGCCTGTGTGCCAGAGCAGGGTGAGGAGCCAGAGTCTACATGAGAGATCTTCCAGAAGCAGCAAAGGGCATGGAGCGCTCACAGCAGGGCATTGCCAAGGTCCCTCCTGAGACCTCTGCTAGCTGTCACCTGTGCCAGGTCCTCTCCTTTGGAAACCCCCAGCACGTGCCACCACGCAGCAAGCAGGTACCAATGCTTCCAATGGGACCTGGTATTCCCCTTGGCCACCCCATCACGGTGTCCCCCCTCCTTCCAGTTCCAATATCCCTGGTGCCTGCCAGCCCGAGCCCTGCTAGCAGTGCAGGGGGTACTCACAGGGCTCCCGGGCGATGAACTGAGGTACAGCAGTGGGGAGAGGGGTGGTGGGATTTGGGGTGCCCACCAGCTTGTTCTTGGCCATCTTGGTGTTGGCCTTGGCAAACTCCAGCCGCAGCGTCTGGGGGATCTCGGGGTCAAAGCGGATGCCCTGTGGAAGGGAGGGAAGGAGGGGCAGCGGGTGGGTGAGCACCGCCGCGTGCCGGCCCCGTAGCAAAAATAACTCCCCGTTATTTATGGGTTTTTTTCAGCTTCCAGCCCTGAAATGAGCTAATTTGCCGGGCCCCGAGGCAGCTCACATTCCTCCGGCATCTTTAGCATCGGCACCATATTTGGCAGTCGGCATCCCGCAAGGCCGAGCTCTTATCCAGAGGGATTAGTGGAGCCAAAAAAAAAAAGTTTTATGTTGAAAATGAAGAGAAGGAAAAAAACAACCCCGAACCAAAATGCAGGGAGAGCTGGGGTGGAATTGGAGAACCAGCTCCACACAGTTCTGCCTGTGATTATTTTCAGGTAACTTCACAAGTTGCTAAAAGTGAAATTTGTTTTTTTCTTTTGCAGACTTAGCTGGGATTTTTCCTGCTG
>NW_005054536.1:724374-726061 GCF_000277835.1 Geospiza fortis | reverse complement strand
CAGGGAATACTCTTTCTCACTTGCATCTAAGGCTCAAGTCCTGAGTGTTCAAGCCCTCCTGGATGGCCCTGAGAAAGGTGAGAGTGACACAGCCCCCCAGGAGGGAGGATGCAGATGAGAAACAAGCTTGTCTGGAGGGATTGGGATGCCCTGGGGCTGGCTGGCATGGGAGGTGCACATCCTAGGGATGGAGGAATTCAGAGAGTCTCTGGGGACAGGAAAACAAGGGGAAAAAGGAGCAATGGAGTGGCTGAGCCAGGCACACTCACGTTCAGCGCGTTCTTGGCTGCCTCCGCCTCGGAGCGGCTGTCGAAGCTGACGAAGCCCACAGGCTGTGGAGGAAGGACAGGAGCCATCAGTCAGGTTCCTGGGGAGCACAGAGGAGAGCCCCTCACCCCAGGGAATGGTGGCATGGTTACACCATGTGGAGCAGCTCCTACCTGCTTGGAGGTGAGTTTGATGAGCGACCCTTCGTACCCCTGCAAGAAAAGGATTAAAAAGGGTTTTTGGTGGAGATCCCCACAATTAAATACTAGTAACTGAATAAACGGACTGAATTAGACTTCATTGGGTTCCCAGATGGTGGGATGATGGGTTCCTAAATGGTTTGGGGCCATGGGGCTGGGGCAGACGCCAACCCCATGCTTTCAGCCCCCCATTCCCTCCCCAGTGTGATACCTTAAAGGGTCTGAAGAGCAGGTAAAGTTCCCGGGGCTTGATGTCCAGAGGCAACCCACTGACAAAGAGTGTCCTCACCTGGAAAAGAAGAAAGGAGGTTCCTGGGGACCCTCTCTTGTCCCAGAGAATTGGGGATACACCATGCTCCCTGTAGCCAGAGGGACAATGCCAGCCCAAGGGGAGCAGACAAAAGCCTTAAGCCAATGTGCTGGTTTTGCATCGTGCTTGAGTGATGCTGAATTTTTGGAAGGGATGGCCGCATCCTTCATGTGGCCATGGAGGAAGCTGCTAAGGCACCATGGAAAGGTAGCAGGGACCTGTCCTCACCCCAGCAGTCCTCTCCAGGTTAAAAAGCTCACAGAATCCCAGCACCTTCCTACCCTGGTCTGGCAAACAGGATTTCTCCCAGCATCCCCAGCAGATCCTGGACAATGCCTATTGTCTCAGTTTAATTGCAGCAACTCATTAAGGACTGGGAGAAGCAAACACCAGCTCTTCCTCCTGGAGGAAAAGCCCTGGTTTAGTGGGGGCTGGATTTAAACAGCTTGTGCCTGGTTTGTAAAAGTCACCTTTTAAGGGGTTTTAATCCATTTTGGGTGGATCTAATGTTTATCGTGGTGCAGCATCCTCAAAGCGGGGATGTTTGGCAGAAATTCTGCTCCCACCACCCTGAGGGGGGATGTGGGGCTCCTCCAGGATGAGCAAACCCTGTGCTGGGTTGGTTTTGCTTTACAACCAGCTTGTAACCGGGAGAGCAGTGTGGGGAACTGAACCTGCTGTTCCTCTCCTCATGCCCAAAATCTCATCCTAACACTTTGGGCTGTAGAAGGGGAAAACCTTCATGTATTTTATTTAATTTTTTGGCCAGGCACCCTGCCTGCCCCATTCCCTGGGAAAGAGACATGGGAAACAGCCAGAAACAGCCAGCCCAGGCCTATTCATGTGCTGACATTTCTTCTTTCTCTTGCAGATAAGCTATCTCCCCCATCTCCCAGCCTGGGAGCAGCAA
>NW_005054536.1:721860-724364 GCF_000277835.1 Geospiza fortis | reverse complement strand
GAACAAAACCTCTGGCTGACCTATATCTATTAAATAACAAAAGGTACTCAGCTGTTTGCACACAGCCCTTGTGTCAACAGCCCTGGTGATACCCATCCTGGGTGCCAGCATTATCATCATCATCATCATCCCTGCAGGTACCAGCATCCAGGCTGGATGAGATCAGCAGAGAAGGGGTGTCCTCACCCCTTCCTGAGCCAGGGCTACTAGCCTGTGCCCTCTATTGGGACCATCCCCCAGAGCTCCTCAGGGGACCCCTGCCAGCTTTTTGCCTGTCTGCTGGGACCAGGGAGTGATGGAGCATCCCACAGTGTTCAGTGCTGCCCTGTCCCCCAGTGGAGACATTGCCCCAATTTCTCCTGGCAGGGGCTAGGGGGGGATTCACCTGGAGGATCTCCCCTTGTGTCCATGAAATTCAGCCTAAAGAAAGCAACCTTTTCCTTTCCTAGGGTGAAAAATACTGGCTTTCACACAGGTCCTCCTGAGCATGGCTGCTGTTCAGGGAATCCCAGGGAATCAGCTCTCCAGACACATGCACCCTCCTAGGTGGGTTTACATCCTGAGCATCCCTGCAGGGTGTCCCCTGTCTCCCCCATCCCTAGAGCCATCCCTGGAGCCATCCCTGGCTTCCTGCGTCTCCTCTCCCTGGGGAGCTTCAGGAAACACCAGGGACCAGTGGGAGGGAGTGGGGAACCCACTGCCAGTTTTCATCCCTGAAATCCAAACCGTGCATGCCCAAGCCTGCCAGACCATTTGACCCCAAAGCCACATGGGAGAGAGACAGAGATGAAAGATCCCAAGGAGCCCTCCAAAATTCAGCCCCACAGAGGAAGGGCTTCTCTAATGACTTTGTTTTCTTTGCAAGTTCAAACGCGGGTCGGCCAAGTTTGAATCTGTAAAATTATACAGTGGCTAGAGGGAGAAGGGCTCTAAAGGATCCCCCAGCTGGATTACAGCCCCAAAAGGGTTTTTGGGGCCCAGGGCAGGGGATGGGTACGAGCTCCTGGGTGCTTCCCATCTGCACCCCACAAATGCACCCAGCCCCAGGGATGTTGGAGTAGGTCCTACACGAACAGCATCCTTGTACTGGGTAACGAGCAGGTGGGATGGCAGAGCAAGGGAGCATCCTTGGGGATAATCCCAGCAGGTTGCACAGATACCCTTTTGCCAAGGGAAAGATTTTAGACAGAAATATTACTCCTGCCCTTAAATGGAAGGGGAGCTTTGGCCCAGGGAGCTAGTCCAGGTTTTTTTGTGCTGAAATCCCAGGGATTCAGTCCCCATCCTCTACCAGAAACACTCCTAGGGCAAAATCCTTCCCTGAAAAAAAAAAACCTTATCAGAGAAATGGCCAGGCAGCAGGCACATATCTGTTCTTCTACAGGGAAGAATTGCTCCTTCAGAGAGGTGGATAAGGCACAGCATCTGCTCCCAAGGATGTCATGGGACAGGGCCAGACTGACAGCTCTCCAGCAAGGATTAAAGGGTGCTGGAGCATGGGATTCCCCCAGCCTAAACCCCACCATATTTTTGGACAGCCTGAGCTGTTTCAGTTCTGCTGTATGAACATCTTTCAGTTTCTGTTTGGTGGAGCATTTCTCTGTCTCTCCTTCTTCCTGAAATTTGGGTTGAAACCAAAGATTTTTTAAAAGCCAGCAGTGCCAATGTTTGCTCCAGGAGGAGCTCAAAGGTGACCACCTTGACTTCCTTCCATGGGGATGGCAGCTATGGGACTGCTCCAAGTCCCTTTCCACAGTACTCCTCTGCTCCAGCTGCTGCACCCCACAGCTCCCAAATTTCCCAGGGCTGCTGGATCCTACCTATGTTGCCTCACTCCTGATATGTCCCCTCCTGACTTTTTTTTTCCCTGCAGGAAGTCTGCTCTTCATCTGTGCTACTCTCCTCTTTCTTGGAAATCATCTCCATCCCACCTCTGGCCTGTCCCCTCTCACCTTTGCATCCCACATCCCAGTCTGTTGTCCTTGAGATCCTGCATCTCATCTTGGATCGGTTTAAGGGATGCTGGAAAGGATCTGTGGAGGTTAGGGTTGAGGACATGCAAGGAGAGGCAAAGATCTGGGCCAGGAGGTGACTGGGGTCTCCAGAGCGTGGATCAAGGATGACCCCAGCATGGAGAGGTCTGTGATGGAGCACCAGCAGCCCTCCTCCTCCTCTTCCTCACATGAAGCCACAAGCCAGGTTTGTCTCCTGCAGGTAAGGAGGCACCAGCAGGGCATTTGCTTGGCTTGGACCCCCGTCACACAGCAGTGCCCAGAGGGATCCCAGAGGTCCCAGAGGAATCCCAGCACCATCCTGCTCCCCTGCCCTGCCCTGCCCTGCCCAGACCAGCCCCGGTAAACGTTAACAGGCCGTGGGGAGGCGGGAGGCGTCCGGGTGATTCATCCACGAGGCATTTAATCGCCTCCTTCAGCCCAGCTCCCATGCCTCGTCCTTCCGTCCGTGCATGCACCCCTTCCAGCAGGGCTCGCTTTAATGCTCCACCA
>NW_005054536.1:719955-721703 GCF_000277835.1 Geospiza fortis | reverse complement strand
TGACCCCGCAACACCCCCCGACATAAACAAGGCTGAGGCCGAGGGATGCCGGCTTCCCCGCCCGGAGGATGCGGGAGGAGCGGCACGCATCTCCGGCCTCGCCACCCGGAGCCGCTTTGCTGGAAAATCGCTGTTCTCTCACGTCCGGTGAAGGACGGGAGCAGAGGAACAGTCCTTGGGGGAAAGCGAGTCCAGAGCTGCCGGGGCTGGAACGAGGAAGCAGCAGAGGAAAAGACAGTGAGCAGCCAAGGGAGCAGATGGGGGATTGCAACAGAGCGGAGGAGCGGCGGGATCAGGCGCGGGTCACACTCGTCCCTGTCCCGCCTGGAGCTTGCTCCCAAAGCCTCCGGACCCTGCGCTTTGAGGAGGAAAGGAAGCAGGAGCACGGGGGGATGCAACACAGGGGCCACGGGGGCAGATTTTATCCACTCGCTGGGCACATTCCCCCTGGGAAGCATCCCTGGGGTCCCCTCCCCATGGCACGGCTCCCCCGGGATGAGGGATCTGGCATGGGATGGGGACGAGGGCCACGAGCCGGGCTCTCCGCAGCCACTCTGCTACCAAATAAGGCCTCCACCGAGCCTTTCACATGCCGTTCTCGCCTGGCCAAAGTGACGTGACTGCCTTCCCAAATTGTTCCGGCTCCTCCGTGGGGAAGCCCCTGGCCCACAGCTCCCCTGCACGGCGCGGGGGAAGACAGGCGAGAGTGACGGGGAAGACACCCGGGGTGCCAGGGAGGAGCGGGCATGGAGTGGGGGCTTTTCCCACCTGGCAGCGCCCTGAGTGACCTCTCCCTCTCCTCTTCTGAGGGAACAGGAGGCTGGAAGGCAAGCGCTGGGAGGGGGGAGGAGAGGCACAGTAGCTGGACAACCCTTTCCCTGCGCTTGAGTAAATAAGACAGCACCGGCTCCTCCAGCCTGGGCTGGAACAAGTCCTGCAGGGAAAATACCTGCTTGGCACCGGAGCAGCGCGGCTGGTAGGCAGGAGCGGGCATCGCCCACCTCGTGTGTCCCCGGCACCTCCCAGCCGTCCCCTCCGGGCGCTCCCCATGCCCGGCATCACCGGGTCAGCGGGTCCCCAAGGATCAGCAGTGCACCAGCCAGCCCCGGGCCCTCCGGATCCGGCGGGAGGGGAGTGAGGGCTGCCCTGGTTTTGCCCGGTGCACGGTTCCATGCTTTTGGAAAAGGCAACGGGCCTCCATGGATGTCACCCTCTGCCGTGCCCAACAGAGCCGCAGCATCATCTCCCACACACCCCGCAAGGCCCCCAGGGGAAAGAACTTCCCGTTTTTTAGGAAACTTTGGGAAGTTTGAAGCCAGAGCCACCTCTGGAATTAAACAAATGAAGGCAGGCGGCAGCGGGCGGTGGAGTTGAGGTGATTGATCCCAGCGTTGGTCACCAAGCAGGGAGCTCAGGAGGGAGCTGCTGGAGCAGCCCAGCCGGGTGGAGGCTAAGGAGGAGGAGGAGGCGATCTTAGATCGGAATCTTCCCGCTCTCACCCTCACAAAGTCCAAATTCCCATCTCAAGGTCACGGGCAAAACCAGGAACTTTGCGGCTGGAATGAAGAAAACCAGCTCTCACCGTGGCGGGGTGTGGGGTTGGTCTCCCGTGGGATGGGAGCGTTTCAGACATTTTTGGGGTGAGACCCGCGGGAAAGAGATGCGCGGCGGCTGGATGCACTGTACCCACGGGCACCGGCAGCACCAGGCACCGGCAGCGGGGCCCGGGGGAACCTGGTTTATTCCCC
>NW_005054536.1:716054-719452 GCF_000277835.1 Geospiza fortis | reverse complement strand
CGGGGACGGACCGGGCCGAGCCGCGGGGGGATGAAGGAGCGCAGGGATACGGGAGGAGGGCCATGGGAACGCGAGACACAGGGCCGGGGACATGGGACACAGTGCCGGGAACACAAAGCTGGGGCCGCAGGACACGGAGTTGGGAATACAGGACAATACTGGAGACATAGAAGGCAGTCTGGAACATGGGGATACAAGGTTGGGGACACGGGGAACAAGAATTGGGAGAGGGATACAGTCTCAGGGACATGGGACACGGGCTGGGGTATAGGACAGGGCTGGGCAGAGGGGACACAGTCCTGGGGACACTGGACATAAGGTTGAGGATACAGAACACCAGGCTGGGGATATGGGGCACAGTCCCAGGGACATGAATGCATCACAGCTGTGGGGCAGAGGAGGGAACAGTGCTGGGGACACCCAATGTAGGACTGGGGGCGGTAGAAGGACTAGCAGGGGCTCATCACCCCAACCGGCCCCATCTGGGGGCTCTACCCCTCCCTGCCCAGCCCGGGGACTGCATTTAGGCTTCATGCCTAGGCTGGGCTTTTGCTGAGCCTGGCATTCGTTCGAGAGCTCGGGTTTGGGTCGTTCCAGCCCTGCTCAGCCCCAGGGCTCCCGCAGGGCTGCGCTCCCCCCGCAGCAGCGTGACGGAGACCCTAGGGTGGGGACCAGCAGCTGTGTCCAGTCCAGGTGCCGCCTGGTCACAGTGCCTGGGGCCGGAGGGGACACCGAGGACATCCTGCCCGGGGCACAGGGCTCCTTCCCAACGAGCGCTTAAGGTCACCGCGTGCCTTTCTGCGCTTCAGCAGCCGAAACAGCCCTGGGGCACCTGCCCGCCTGTCCTGCCGCCTGCCCAGAGGACACAGCCCGGCCACCCACAGGTTTGCAGCCTGCCCGCAGCAGCGATTCACAGGGCAGAAGCTCTCGAGACGGGAGGGAGGTGGAAATGAGCTGCACCAGATGGATTTGGGGGAGTGGGAAGTGTCTGGCTACAAGGGCAGCTGACCCCAGAGGGAATCTAGAGCACAGGGATTGATGTAGTCACCCAAATCTGCTGGAGCCTCTGGCTTTTGGAGTAGGTTTTCAGCAAGGGGAGAAACAGAGTAAGAATTTAGAGATGTGTTTAACTCCCTTTGTTTTCCCCCTCCACAGGCATCTGCACAAAAATCTCTGGCTGGACAGCGGGTGGGGCAATCCTCACAACCCTTATTTGGACTCAGCCTTGGGGAAGAGCTGCAGCTCCCCAGCAGCGCTGGAACCCAGGTTGGAATCACAAACTGGAAAAAGGGGAGGTTTGGATTTTTTTGTACCTATGAAAGTGGACTTGGGGAGAAAATCCAGTTTGCTCCAGGAGATATTGCACTGCTTCCTTGCCTCGAGATCCCTGATCCCAAAACCCCATATCCCACCAAAATTGGGGTTTCTCTGTGGTAGTTGCTCATCCTCTCCCCTCTTTCTCTCTTTCCTGTAGGAATTTCTGCTGCATTGATGTCCATCTGAGCTGGGACACAACGCTGGACTGTGTCACACAGGGATAGAAGGGGAAGTTGTGAACAGCTGGGGACTCTGGTGGGACAGCTGGGAATCACAGTGAGTCCCCAGGCTCCAGTGGAACGAGTGAACAAGGTTCAGCTCCGCCCTGGGTCCTCCGGGAGGGAACCCGAGCAGGAGCAGCCTCCGAGGGAAGGGGTGGAGGGTGGCACCGGGTGCGTGGAGCCTTTCCCACCCCGGGGCCCGCGTGGATCCGGGATGCGGGGCCGGGACCCCCGAGGAGCGCGGGGTCACACCGCCCTCTGCCGGCGCGACGGGACAGCCGGCACCGGGGTTGTCCCCGCCCCGACAGCGCCTGTGTGACCCAGGCACAGCACCCCGCACAGTCCAAGGGCTGCGGTTTCCTCGGACACAGGAACAGGAGGTATTTTATTCCCGAAACAGAGCACGAACAATAGAGTTAATGCGTGAGAGACAACAGACTCAATGCAGGTCTGAGACTCCCGGTGGAAGATAAATAAATGACACAAAGAAGGAAGAAATAGTTTGATGGAATGAGGGACATGGAGACCGGACTCTTCCCGGAGTGTGTAGTGATTCCCAGAACCAAGCACTGGAAACATGAGGTGGGTGCTCAGCTCTTGACAGGGGTGGATGCGGCCTTCATGGTCTTCTTCAGGTGGTGGTAGTTGGGCAGGATCTTCATCAGGAAATCCAGCTGCAGCGTCTGGGGCTGGAAAGGGAGGGCAGGGGCAGTGAGGGCACAGCCGAGGGGGACGGGAGGTGGCAGCCAGCATGTCCCTGTGCCCCCCACACCCACACACACACCTGAGGCCGCTCGGTCTGCACGCGGCGCAAGCAGTCGGCGCCGTAGATGACGGTGTTCTCCGGGATCACCTCGTAGGTGTTCACGTTGCAGCAGGCCCCAATGATGCAGCCGCTCGTCAGGATCACGTTCCTGCCTACAAACGCTGCCAGGGAGAGCAGAGGGAGGAGTCCCTGTGAGAGCTGTCCCCACAGCATTTACAGCAGGGCCAAGGCACCGAGCCCAGAGTTACCTTTGGATTCTATGACGTTGTTGTCTCCCACCTTCATCGCTTGGGAATCTACAGGTCTGTGTTAAGTAAAATTGTAAAAGGATTTGCTTTTTTTCAACCGGTGAAAAACCCTGATGCCATTTTCAAAGCACCACCCAGCCCTGGGCTATCTGAACCCTGACAGAGCCGCAGAGATGTCTCCACCCCGTGGAGAGATCCAGAAGCACAATGTGCCAGATGGTTTGTCACTGCACAGCCAGGATACAGCACCCAACCTCAAAAACATTGTTGGTGCCAATGACCATGGGCTTGGGCTCCACATCTTCGCTCTCTGGGGTTATATTTTCTGGGTACCTGCGGGAAGAAAGAACAGATTTCCATGTCTGAGATAAACAATGACAGTGCTCTGTGTGGCAGCTCAACTTTGGGACACACTGAAGCCACAGATATCCCACCCAACTGAGCTGGACTGTCAGAATTTTGGGACTGCTTTGGATTAGGATTCTTCTACTCTGTCAGCTTGAGAAGGATACCGAAGGGGATTTAGCAACCATCCAGTATCTGAAGGGGGCCTTCAAGGAAGCTGGAGAGGGAGTCTGTCAGGAACTGGAGTGACAGAACAAGGCGTAATGGGCATGGACTTAAAGAGAAGGAAATTAGGTTATGTAAAGGTAAGAAAATCTTTACTGTGATGGGAGTAAGACACTGGAATAGATTCCCCGAGGCAATAGTGGCTGCCCCAGCCCTGGAAGTGTCCAAGGCCAGGCTGGACAGGCCTTGTGACTCTGTGGCTTCCCCCCAAGCCATATTGCCCCACCTGAACACAAAAGCACGAAGCCTCACGATTTTTTTTTTTACAAAAATTAT
>NW_005054536.1:715524-715723 GCF_000277835.1 Geospiza fortis | reverse complement strand
CAGGCCCCTTGCCGATGGTCACGTCCCCGCGTATCTCGCTCTCCACGCACACCACGGCGCCCGGCGCGATCTTCACGCTGCGGGGAGCGATGGGGCGGTCACCGGGGGGTCCGCCCACGAACCGGGAGGGGACGCCGCGTCCCGGGGTGGCCGCGGCAGGGGGATCGGGGAGGAACCGGGAGGGATCGCGGCGGGAGGG
>NW_005054536.1:692911-701721 GCF_000277835.1 Geospiza fortis | reverse complement strand
CCCGGCGCGGGGGCTCCGAGCGGCACCGTGTGCTCTGGGGGCGGCCCGGCCTGTGGACGCCGCCCCCCAGCTGCCCCGGCCGTGACATGAAAGTTTGATAAGGAAGAGTTAATCCGGGAGAGGAGGCCATTCCATGAGTCCCTAATTGTTTATTTTCAGCTTTCACACAAAAACCATCAAGAACAGGACGTGGTTATCTCCTGCATCGACAGGATTTGGTCCCGAGCTGCAACTCACTGTCAGTGCAGATCCCAGGGAGAAAAACCCGGGATCTTCCATAAAAACCAGCTCTGTCTTCGTGCCAAGGGGTGTGGTCTGAGGGGGAACATCTGGCCTCAGGGGGAGAGCAGGGTGTGTGGGGAGGCTGGGTGGATTTGGGGGCCAGGGGTCTGTCCTGGTTTAGGGCAAATTTGGGAGAGAATCTCCAAAAGGGGGCCCCTCCAGAAAGCAAACCCACATGGCCCCTCCCCACAACTGGTTTGGGAAGAATTCCTCGGAGAGAAGTGGAAAGAACCTGTTTATTTAACAGGCACAGCACCCCGCAGCACACAAAATGAACGCTACCAGATGACACCACTCTGTCACCGCTCTGAAAAAAGATGACAAATTCAGAAAGTCTGTCTTCGGTGTGGTCTCTCTGTTGTCAGTCCCTCCGGTGCTGGGGCAGCTGCTGCAGCCACAAGGTGCAAACTCTCGGTGTTCCCAGGTCCCAGTCTGAAGCAGGTTCAAGTAGGTCCAAAAAACGGAAAGGAGAGACAGTCCAGGGAAAATTTGGACTGTTTAGCTAAACTAACTAATGAGCAGAAGCAAGGGTAAGCAGAAGCAAAGCAGAAGCAAGAGCAAGAGCAAAGCAAAAAGCAAAACCAAAAGGTAAAAGCAGCACCATGTACTGCTCCATCTCTGTGTCCCGCCAGCCGTGGGGGAGCAGCTGATAAGAAAACAAAACAAAACATTCGCTCTTAACACCATTCTTGAAGGCACAGAACATGATATCCAGCATAAACAGAACACACGGATGGGGATAAAAGCATCATAACGTCACCCTAGGACAGGGTCTCACTGCAGCACTTGGATCTCCATCCTTCCCTCTTTGCTTCCCTCTCATCAATTGCCCAGGCAGGACTAGTGAGGATCAGCTGGATCTTCTCCTCTTCCTCGGCTTCTCTTAGGACCCTAGAAGATGATAAGATGCTGAATTGTCATTTTTCTAGGGACAAAGGGAAAGCTGCACTGTAGGGAGACCCCACAGAGCTCTACAACACTCCCAGCAAAAGTCTGGGATGGGGCTGCAAAGCAGAGACCCCCAGCCCAGCAGTGACAGGAATGAAACCTGAGGTGCAGCCTGGAGCTGTGCTGTAGTGTGTTTTTATTTTGCAGGTTATTGTTTGATTTGTTGTTTAGTAGTTATTTGAGCTTTTTTCCCCTTGCTTTTAGAGTGACACAGACTTGTCTTTGTTACTCAGTTGAGCAGGTGTTGGTCTCATCAATTGCCCAGGCAGGACTAGTGAGGATCACTTCAGCTGGATCTTCTCCTCTTCCTCTAAGTCTCTTAGGACCCTAGAGGATTTAAAGATGCTGAATTGTCGTTTTTCTAGGGACAGAGGGAAAGCTGCACTGTAGGGAGACCCCACAGACCTCTACAACACTCCCAGCAAAACTCTGGGATGGGGCTGCAAAGCAGAGATCCCAACCCAGCAGTGGCAGGAATGAAACCCGAGGTGCAGCCTGGAGCTGAGCTTCCAAGGATAACAACGGGCATTTCCCAGCAGCGCCAGCGGGTTTGGGGTGCTGACATCCCCAAAAAAAAGTGTGTCCTTCCTGAGGATCAGATAGTATCCTAAGCACACAGGCCTTTCCACTCCCGGGGTGCACGGAGTGCTTTTCCTCCTCTTGTCCGTGTTTCTCCCAGCATCCCTCACAGATCCCGAGGTTTCAGGGCCACCCATCCCTGTTTGTCCAAGTTAATGATTCAAACTCTCTGGATCTCTGAGGTCCTGGCAGCCGGGCCCCAGGGGGCAGGCCAAGGATGCTTGCCCTCTGGGGTTAATCATTCTCCCAGCTGCTGACCCTGCCTCCATAAAAACCCCGGCATGGGACTCCCAGTGCCGCTTCCCGGCAGGAGGAGGAGAGCCAGCTCCAGCATGAGGGCAGCCCTGGCCCTGCTGCCACTCTTGGCCGCTGCACAGGCCTTACACCGAGGTAAGGGAGGTGATCCCGGGCTGTGCTGGCCCTGGGATGAGGGGCACGGGGATGGGGCCTCAATTCCAGAGGTTTTCAGTGGTCCCCCCTCTCCCAGCCTGCAGCCAAACCGCTGGGCAGGAGCAGAGAGGGAAGGGAAGGGCTGGGAGGATGGGTTGGGGTCCAGGATGCCACTGTGGGGTGATGCTGGGGGAGGTGGGATGGGGAGAGGACAGAGCCACAGGGACTGGCATTTTCATTTCTGAAGAAAAATGGGATTTCCTGACTCCCCTGGGGAGCACTATTCCTGTGCAAAACTCACCTCTTGGTGGGAACGATGCTCTGCCATCCTTTGCTGCCTTCTCCGCTCCACAGGGAATCCCCCAGCTGCCAAAAACCACCCAAAACTTACCTCTCCCACATGGCTTTGTACAAGTGAACACAAATGCCACAAGCTGGGACTGGAAGCCGATGTTCCTGCTGGGAAAGAGATGCAATTTTTCCATGGTTTCCCCTTTTCTGGAACCCCCTGCCTTCACCCTGTTCTCCCCTTGCCACCAGAGGGATGTGACCCTCAGAGTGATGGCCCAAAGCCCTGGGTTTTGGGGAGGTGACCCTGCCCCAGGCTGCAGTCCCAGGGAACACCGGGATCAGTGTTTACCCTGCTGCTGCCAAGGTCTGGCCCCACAGAGTCTGATGGGAATCGATCCTGGTTTTGCAGGGAGGGCAGCACTGCTGGGGATGTTTTCACTCCTGGCTGCCTCGTGGACATGGCCCCGGATGGTTTCCCAGCCCTTACAGTTTCCAGGCCCTGCCAGAAAATCCAACCCCACATATTCCATACTCCAAACCTACCATATAATTTACCTGTAGCTCTCCCAACTCCAGAGAGGGTTTTCTCCCTGCCCCTTTCCCTGGCTGCAGAGCTGGAGCAGCAGCCTGAACACCAGGAGTGCTTCTCCCAGACTGGCTCTGACAACATTGCCCCAGGGACCACCTCGAAAAAGTGGTGGAAAAATGGGAAAAAGAAGTAATAGAATGAAAAAAATGAACAAACCCCAAGTGAATAAAGGAGTGTGTTCCGTGGTGAGAGAGCATTCCTTTTTCCTTACTCACAATTCCTCCTTCTCCTGCACTTTCAGGGAAAGCTTATGTCCGGGAGAAGGTCTGCCAGGAGTACAAGATCCTGGGCAAGGAGAACTTCAGAACCCTGTAGGTACCTCCTGCTGCTGGTGCCCTCCCAGGAACCTTGACACCTGAGCCGGGACAGAAAACAGTAAATAAAAATAATGGAAAAGGGCAGATGGATTCAATTCATCAAAAAGGGGAGATGCAATTCAACCCCTGGGCTCTGATTGCTTTTAGCAGGAGAAAAGTTTGATTCCTTGTTGAATTCCTGAAAAAACAAATTAAGCACCTAAATTATTAAGAATTCTCCCAGAGCTGACACACAGTCCCCTGTAAGTGGCAGGCCCCAGCCTGGAAGCTGTTCCAGTTCTTTCCTGGCTGTTTTCCAAGGAATATGCTGTGATTTCTCTCTGCACCACGGCCAGCACTGTTAAACCCATTTGGGCAGAACAGTCCTGTGAAGTGATTTCTGATTGAAGATAAAGGCTCACCTGGCTCTCCCTGTCCTTGCTGCCAGGACCATCATTGACACCAGCCGGAAATATTCCAACGGCACGTTCCAGGAGATCGGCCACCTCGTCCGGGAAATTGTCTCCCTGGCCGAGACCTGCTGCGCCGACGGGGCCGACCCCTCCTGCTACGACGCCGGGGTGAGCCTGACCAAAAACATCCAACAGACCCCAAAAATGGGTAATGGGCGATGGCACGGCGTGGCCATAACCTCCTGTCCCCAATCCCGCAGTCCACGGCGCTGTCGGAGAAATCCTGCGGGGCGGACTCGCCCTTCCCGGCGCACCCCGGCGCGGCGCAGTGCTGCAGCCAGCAGGGGCTGGAGCGCAAGCTGTGCCTGGCCGCGCTGCGGCACCCGCCCCAGCCCCTGCCCCGCTTCCTGCAGCCCTCCGACCGCGAGCTCTGCCACGCCTTCCGCCAGGAGCCCCGGGAATTCGCCGACAGGTGAGCCGGGCTGCGCCCAGCTGGGTGCTGGCACCGGCCTGCGGCACGGGCTGACAGCCTGAGGGGGTGCCTGGAGAGGGTTCCCATCCCTGGAGCACCTCAACTCCCCCAAACCCCACTTACACTCCCGATTCCCTGATCCTGAGGTGCTGGATCTCCTTATCCCATCTCTGCCACAGGTTTCTTTATGAGTATGCCAGCAGCTACAGCCAGGCTCCCCTGCCTGTGCTCCTGGCCTCTACCACCACCTTCCTCTCCATGGTCTCCACCTGCTGCATCTCCCCCGCACCCACTGCCTGCTTCCTGAAGGAGGTGAGTCCCCCATCCTCACTGCCCAGGGAGCCAGGCAAGCACTGTGCTGGTTTCCACTGCCATCCTCTTTTTGTGGCAGAAACTGGAGAGGAAAACCCTCTCCCTGCTCACCCTGACGTCAAACCGGATCTGCTCCCGCTTCTCGGCCTATGGCAAGGACAAAGCCAGCTTCAGGTATGGGGGGAAATGGCCTCTCCATCCTGGGACAGGGCTCCTCTCTCCTGCTGCAGATCCTGTTGGCAGGCAGCATTTAGGAACACAAGCTTTAACTCTGCTGTGGATCCCTGCAGTTGCCCCGTGCACAGCACAGGCACGGAGCAATCCCTGCCCTTCCCATCCCCTCCCTCCCTCACCTTGCTCAGAGCTGATTCCTGGGAGGGGGATCCAAGCCTCCAGCCCCACTCACCCTGTGCTCCCCAGCTCCCTGGCCTCTCTGGCCCAGAAGATTCCCACTGCCTCCTTCGAGGAGCTGCTGCCCCTGGCTGAGGACGCTGCCGAGGTGGCTTCCCAGTGCTGTGACTCCATGGCCGAGGACTGCATGCAGAAGAAGGTAAGGGGGGCTGGAGCCCAGCCCAGAGCAGCTCCAGCAGGAGCTCAGGGGGCTGAGGGCTCCTGCACAGGCCCTGCTCCCTCTCTGCAGCTCTTGGAGCACACGGCCAGAGTCTGTTCGGCGCTGTCGGCACGGGACAGGCGCTTCGCTGCCTGCTGCCAGGGGAAAAACCTGATGGAAAACCATTTCTGCATCCTGGCCATGCCCCCAGCCCCAGCTACCAGGCTGCCAGAGCCACTAGAGCCCACCAACAAGGAGCTGTGTGCCAAGGAGGGGGCTCTCCACGCCACCAGGTGAGCGGGACCCACGGCAGCCAGGGGGCAGTCATGGAATAAAACCATTTAAGCTGGAAAAGATCCCTAAAATCACCGAGTCCAACCAGTTCCTGACCCTGTTCTGTGCTTAGGTTATTATGGGGATAACCAGGGGAACATCCTCAATTCCCTCAGGGGAATTGAGTTCCACCAGGGGCTGCACAAAGATGCCAAAAGCGAGCCCCATCCCAGTCCGAGCAGCGCCCACAATGAGAACTCACCTGAGCTCTCTCATTTCCCGCTCCAGGTTCCTGTTTGAGCTGGCCCGGAGGCATCCCAACCTCCCCGAGGCCGTCCTTGCCAAGCTCTACGACTCCTCCGGGAAACTCCGGGGGGAATGCTGCTCCTCCAAGGACCCCTCTGCCTGCTGGGACATTAAGGTGAGTGCTGTGGGGGCTCATCCTGTTCCCCCTCATCCCAGTGTCCCCCAAATTCCATCCTGGTAACTCCCCGCCTCTGCCCCCAGCGCCAGCGGATCGCCGAGGAGCTGTTCCC
This sequence comes from Geospiza fortis, assembly GCF_000277835.1. Classification (NCBI taxonomy): domain Eukaryota; kingdom Metazoa; phylum Chordata; class Aves; order Passeriformes; family Thraupidae; genus Geospiza; species Geospiza fortis. The sequence continues at coordinate 695,790 of NW_005054536.1, read as the reverse complement.
CTTCCTGGCAAAGGCTGACCAGCTCTGCGGGCAGTACCACAAGCTGCCTTTCCTTGAGTTCAAGAAGAGGTGAGCCTTTCCCTTCCCCCCACAAAAAACCCACCTGGGTAGCTGGATGCAATCAGAATCCATCCATAATGCTGAGGATGCCAAACCGGGATGCACCAGGAGCCGCGTGGCTCCGCTTCCCGCTGTAACCGCGCTCCCTATCGCAGGCTGCGGGACAGTCTGGCCCAGCCCGAGCCCGAGCCCAGCCCGGCGCCGCTGGAGCAGCTCCTGGAGCAGCGAGCATCCTTCGCCTCCTCCTGCTGCCTGCCGGACGCTCCGCCGCTCCTCTGCACTTCCAAGGTAGGGCCGGGCCCCTCCTGCCCCCCGCGGCGCCGCACCCGCTCCGGGGCTGCCCCTCGGCTCTGCCCTCCTTCCCCAGGTCAGCTTGGAGCTGGGGGAGCTGTGCCAGGGGGACTCCTGCCTGCTGGGATAGGCTGCCGGCCGCAGGGATCGTTTCTCCAGGGATCACGCACCAGTGGAGTGGGAACACGAGGCGGAGCTCGGGAACACCGGTGACATCCGAAGGCAGCATCGGGGAGCTGGGCTGGAGGATGTCCGGCAGACAGGAGGTGTCACCGAGCCCACCGCTTGTGTTCCTGCAGCCAAAATAAAGACAAAAATGCCCTGCAGTGCGGCTGGAAAGGCTTTGTGCACCCTCGGGCCCGTGGGGAGGGTGGGAGAGGGGCCCAGCTTCATCTCCTCAGGCAGGAACAGGTGCCAGCCCTGATCCTGGGAGATAAAGCTCTAAAAAACTAAGGAAAACCAGGGAAAAGTCTCATCAAATGCCCCTAAAGACAGCAATCTGTGGGTATTGGGGTATCCAGCTACGTGGAAGCACCAGCACCCTGAGAGGGCACCCTGGGCACCCCCAGCTGCCCAGGTGAGCCCTCCCCAGCACAGGGGGGCGAATTCTGGAGGTGCTGCAGAGAAGCCCCGGGCTGGGATGCAGGAGGATGGCAAAGCCAGCCCAGGAAAGAGCAGGTAAATCCCCCGAGGCCAGATGTGGCAGCTTTGTGTGCAACAAAGGGAAGGACATGGGGACACCTGGTGCAGAGATGAGCCAGAGTGATAAAACAGAGCCAAACCCAGGAAGAACTCCCTGTTCAAGGCAGCTTGTCCCTTTTCTGGGGAGCACTGGCAGTCCCTGGATCACTGCTGGGTTGCCCTGGAATGTGAGAACAAGATGGATTAGGCTGGCACCATCCCTGTCCATCTCCTGCCAGGGCCACTCTTATCGTGGGGTACAGACCTGGACAGAAAGGATAAACTGGTTTTAGTTTGGTTTTGGCTTTTATTTTTTCCCCAAGGATCCCACTGGTCTGGGACTGGACCTGCTGATGCCAAGGCACTGGATCCATCCACCACCCTCATGTCACAGCCTGCCTTTGGCATCTGTTTTCCAAAACGTTCATTTCCAATTATTTCTAATTATTTCTAAGTTGGGTTTCACCTTGTTCTGTTGGGGTGGGTGACCCACACCTCATTCCTGTGCTCAGGTTTGCATCCTTCACATTCCAGATGTGCAGGGTAAGGGCTGACAATTCCAGTGACCCTGTGGGATTCCAAGGAAAACTGGGGAAATGCCGTTAAGTCAGCCAAGGATATCTCTGCCAGGTGACACCATCACTGCTTATGGGGGGAAAAGCCACCCAAAAAAACTCAACTGCTATTCGAAACATCACAAATCATAATCCTCCTACCAAAACCACCAGATTTCCTTGGAAAGTTCAGGCTGCTCCTGCCTGATGCCAGCCAGCATCACCTCCCCAGGGATTCCATCCAGTCCTTGCCAGTCTGGGCGTAAACCAGTTGGCTTTCCCACTCTCTGTTCTAGCTGGGATTTTTTTTTAATGGCAATTTTCTTTTCCAGCTGTCATTCCTCCTGCCCTTAGCCCCGTGACACAAGGTGGATTCACCTTCTGCCTTTTCATTCTCTCTAACCCATTCCCAAAAAATGTAAAGGAAGCAGCAAAGGTCCTGGCTTGGTTGTATAGGGTTTTTCTTTTAAATTCCCAGCCTTAGTGCTCAGCACAACACCTCCTGTCCAGTCTGTCTGTTCTCCAGGAACTCATCAGGTTAAAGCAGGAATTCGGTGGCAGTGCAGGAATTCCAGGGTGGCATCCAGGGAAGCATCACTTCACTACAACCAGGGAATGTGGGGCTGCCATGGGAAAAGCCCAGTGAGAATTACCTAAAGCACTGAATAAAACAGCTCCAACATTCACCTGGCCAGTGCTCCATGAAGCTTTATAAAAAAACCTGAAAGTGTTTTATCCACCTCTGAGACCTGCAGCGCTGCTGACTTCCCAGAGCCTGCTTTTCCCAGCCCTTTTGGGCCTGCAGCATCCCAGCCATCAGCTCCAACCCCCCAAAAAACAGACAGGAAAAAGTATCATACCTCCTTTTCATTTTATTGGTCTCCCAGACTGTGTACAGCACATTCCCAAAGCAGCAACAAGCATTTTTCCTCTTGGCTTGGCTCCCCCCAGGCAGGCCCAGCAAAGCCTGGGGATAAAGAGCCCTTTATGGAGGGAGGGGGGGGATGAGCTCACACCAGGGCCTCCAGCAGCTGCGGGGAATTGAGAATCCACCTCCCCACCCTGGACCCTGCTGAAGCAGGTGCCCAAAACAATGTCCTCGGGCACCTCAGGGCCGTGCTCCTTGCCTGGGCACGGGGATAAGCCCTCCACAGCCCCATGGCATCGCCTGGGCACCAGCAGCTCCCCAGGGACTGGCACCACTGGGGCAGTCACCGGCCCCCGGTTGGAACAGGAGCCGCTCCCGTGCCGGGAATTGGGAGCTGCTGGGGCCCCGCTGCTCCCCCGCCTCCC